>NW_027280559.1:80000-183193 GCF_046629955.1 Centroberyx affinis
TCAGCCTCATGAGGAACTGAACACATTTAGTCACTGGAGCTGTGAAGCTGCAGCTAGCTAGCTAGCTACCGGAGCTTGTTCCCTTTGTGGGAGATGGAACTTTCAGCCAGCTAAAAGCATGCTGGGTAATGTAGTTCAGTAACAAATTTTGTCGTTCATGTAAATACCGTATTTCCTCTAATATTGGCCCGGGCCTTTATTTCCCTCAGCTGCAGAGGATACCAGGCCTTTATTGGAAGCAGGCCTTTATTTCTAATTCCCTCTGTGTGATAAGTATAGGCTTTGTTGTCTGATCTGCTTCTGTTGGGGTTCGTTACTGCGACGCATTACCGATAATTACGGTAATCGACGACGGTGCGCTCCGGAGACTTCCGCCGGCCGAGCCGTCTCGTGGCATACCGCCATCTGGTGGCACTTATACGTTACAAACTACAGTTACATTATATGACAGGCACCAGGAGTTTACCGGTATCCACCGTTGTTTTTTCCTTTGTTTTTTACCCCGGCCTGTATTTGGCGCCGGCCTTTATCTGTTCATGTCGACCGCGGCCCCGGACATTACCGGAGACCCGGCTTTTAATTGACTACCGGCCACTATTAGAGGAAATACGGTAATACCGAATGGATTTCTGTGAAATTAAGCCAAACGATGTGTTGATACTTCCTACAATATATTTCAAAATAAAAGCCATCTGCTTTTTAGATTGTTGATGTGAAGAAACTTCCATACTGACAGAGGGGGAACAAACCAGAGGGTTGATGATGTCAACTTCAGTCGCGTCGTCATACATGCTGCAGAACTGAGAATTATTTCCAGCAGTAACAGTCTTGTCGTTATTGTTTGGCAGTCCAGTAAACTGACTGAAAGTGATCGTTTGTGTGTTTCAGAAAATAAAAGCCATCGAGGAGCTGAAGGAGCAGCAGGCTGCTGGGAAAACACTGCAGAAGAACCAGGTGTCCGTCTCCTCCACCTCCAACACACACACACACACACACACACACACACACACACACACACACACACACACACACTTCAGCTTCAGCAGAACACTTCACAGTTTGGTCACAAACGCAAACGCTCCCTCTGGAGTGGAGGAGTGATACAGGCTAGAAACCTCCATTTACTGTATATCACACCATTTCCACTTCATCCTCTACACCCCCCCCCCCCCACACACACACACACACACATATACACACACACATACACACACACTACATGCAATACTATAATACTCCATTAAAGTCGTTTGCTCATCTCCTCCTCAGCTTGAGAAGATGCAGAAGGAGGAGCAGCTGCTGAAGGAGCTGGAGGAGCTGGAGTTGGGCCTGTAGGAGGCGCCGGGGCTCCGGGCCGCACCCCCAAAACCAGAGTCCCATCATCCCACACACACACACACACACACACAGAAACCCCCGGGAGCTCCAGCTGAGGCTCCACGGGACAGTCAGGAGTTGTAAAATAAAGCCGCCAGATTAAAGTCAGAGCTTCTGTTGTCCTGCCAGTGAAAACCTGAATCAGCTGTAGTCCTTCTAGTGAAGCTGCCATGTGATAGAGGAGTTCGGTGAATCTGCACTCGATTGCTCTTCCTCAACGACCAGGATGTGTGTCTCAGTAAACTGAAATTGAATTACGAGAACTGAATTTGAATTGTGAGAACTGAATACAGTTTCAGAGCAAATTAATTACCTTCATTTTCAAGTTTATTGGAGTTCTGTTTCAAACTAATAAATTCAATTTCAAATTATGTGATTCAAATTCAGTTTTTTTTAATGCAATTATTCAAGTTGAGCAATTCAAATATAAATAATTAAATTTCAGTTTCTAGTGACACATATTTCTGCCCATAGAGCGCTGACGTGTGTGTGTGTGTGTGTGTGTGTGTGTGTGTGTGTGTGTGTGTGTGGAAAACCTTGAGGACATTTGTCTCATTTAACACTGGAAAGGCCGAGTCGTGTTTTGAATTTTAGAATTGGAATATTTCTAAAATGGCTTCCCTCTCACCCAGCGCTCTTCCAAGCGTTAAAGGAACTGTCAGTTTTGGCCTCACTGGGGACCCGTACCCTCTTTTCTCAACAGTTCAGTTCCTTCCATCCCACTTTGACATGAGAAAACGTTTCAGGATGTAAAACCTCAGCGGTAAACGTCAGGTTTTTGGTGTCAGTCCCTCAGGATCAAAGAGCGAGGGGCTTCTTCTTTCTAGAGCCGCCATTTTGGCACCGAGAGACATTCAACAATCACACAGGGAGAGATCCATCAGAGGAGAGAGGAGAGAGAGACCAGTTTCTCCACCCACAGGAGCAGGAGAGAGACCAGTTTCTCCACCCGGAGTGAGGGGGCGTGGCCAATATCATAGACCCCCTAAACTAGTTGGCTAGCTACGACTCCCAGCTGATTGGAAGCAAAAAATTGAAAGGCATTCTGGGAAACGTAGTAAATCACCAACTGCAGTAGAAGCAGGCTGGGAGGAAAGTGTGTTCAGCAAAACCGTAAATTCCAACACTTCATCACTAAATGACTAGATGAATGAACTGATAAGGTTGTTGATTATTTCCTATTATTTTGTTGTGTGTTTGATAATGAGCGCTGGGGGACAGAAGCCTGATCCCAGGTCAGCTGACCGGTGTGTGTGTGTGTGTGTGTTGGAGCGACTCTGAGCCACGCTGCGGTCCATCACGGCATTATTGCTATGCAATGTATGTACAGATACTGAAGCCGGTGACTCATGTTACTTCTCCACCGGTGGATCTGAAAACCTTCACATGGAGCGGCTTGTTAAGTTTAGAAGAAAATCCACTTCCTGTGTTGATGGACTGGAGAGGAGGACGATGTCACAGCTTTTGGTTTGGGATGAAGCTTTTTGATTTAATAAAACATTAATAAATGTTTTTATACTTGAGTCGCAAAGATTTATTTGCATGTGAAGTGTGTAAACTGCCTCGTCAGCGTGGGAAGGCTTGTGTCTGTCAGGAGAGTTCACTGCAGGTTAAAGGTCACATGGTGTAAAGCAGGACCCTCCTCTTCCTCTGTGGTGATAAAGGAGTTGGATGGTCTATCTAAACTTTGTGAAAGCATCAAAACTAAATCCACACAATCCATATTAGAAAAGCGAGCCTCTAATAGTTTAGACCAAAGATTCGCAACGAGACGAGTTGAAACTTTATACACTTTTTGTTCACGCTGTTTTCTCGTGATAATGAGTTAATTTTCTTTGTTTTCCCGACATAATGAATAACTTTCTGTTGCTCATGAAGCTGCAGGCTGAAGATCCGGGTTTAATAGTCTGCTTTCCTTCAGGATGTTAGTTCCAAACAGAGAATCCTTTCTTAAACAAGTTTTGCTTTCCCGAGATAAGGAGAGAATAAGTTTGATATCTCTTGGGGGGGGGGACACAGGTTAGTCATTATCTCGGGAAAATGGCGTTAATATAAAGTATGCATATACTGTATGTCCTCAATGGGCTTCCGTAGTCGGACAGCAACATCAAGCCTTTGTCCAACCAGCACTCAGAGCTGAGAACCATGTGACACACACACACACATACAACCACAGTGAAGAGCATGGTCCTACAACTTCAAATTAATAAAGAAGATTTATCTCAGTGCGTTTTAATAACCGATCTAAAGACGGTGACCCGGTAGGAACTTCCTCAGGTCTGCTATTGGTCGAACCCACTGCCAATCAAAGTTCTCTGCGTTCTTATTGGCTAACTTTAGATTCGTTAGCGCTGCTCTCTCTCGCTCTCTCTCTCTCTCTCTCTCTCTCTCTCTCTCTCTCTCTCTCTCTCTGTCTGTGTGTGTGTGTGTGTGTGTGTGTGTGTGTGTTCGTTACAGTCTCTCGGCAGTGTGAGTGGGCGGTGCGCTTGTTTCTGTCTCGGTGAAACGCTCAGAACGGGAAGCCCCGCCCCCCCCCCCCGCGGGGAGACACGCTGTTCGTATCGAACTCACCTCCGGCGCCAGACTCCACACCGGAGGGAGCACACGCCGGAAGAACCGAGCTAACCGGGAACCAGGCAGCTCTTCTCTTTACTGCGCTTCTTACGTGTCGTGTTGTAGTTCAGAGCTGTCACGTTTTCAAACTACAACCGACAGAGTTTACGGCATGTCGTGCAACAGGGGAACAGACAGGTCGGAATGCAGAGGAAACCAGCGCACGTGGAGACAGAGAGATGTAAGCGAACATCTGTACAGAACTGACTGACTTTAGTTCATGACTGTTTGTCTGGAAACTGCTGACTCATACTGACTGACTGACTGACTTATTGACTCACTAACTGACAGACTGGTTTGCTGACTGACTAACTAACTTAACTCCATGACTGACAGGTTTACTGTCTGTTTGTTTACTGTCTGGTTGGTAAACCGGCTGCTGACTGACTGAAATACAGGCTGACTGACTGACTGCTTCACTAACTGACTGACTGGTTTTCTCCCCAGTGTTCAGCAGTGATGGATGTGAGCAGAGCAGCTCAGCCTGGCAGTGAGGAGGATGAAGAGGCTCCGCCCTCTGCGGTCGGCCCGGGCGCGTGTGGCTCCGCCCCCCTGGTGTGGGGTGCGGCGGAGGTGCGTGCGGTGCGTGCGGCGGGCCTGGTGGGGGCGCTGCTGGGCGCTCTGCCCCGCCAGCCGCGCCAGAACGGCCGGCTGGGCCGACCGCTGCGGCTGAGCCGGGAGGAGCGGCGGCTGCTGGCCGAGAGCCGCCCGGGCGCCGCCGCCCCGCCTGACCCCGCCCCGCCGCCCGACCCCGCCTTACCGTCTGGACAGCAGGTCAGCAGCCAGGTCAATCAGCTCGGGGTTTGGAGGCGATACTGGTCGCCGACACCTAATGGTGAAAAGTAGGGTACTGAACTGGCCATCTTTGTGCCAGGTGATGTCCTGTTGTACTCTATAGAAGGTGACATCACCTATGTTAAATTTAATCTGAGTAATTTTAAGAACATCAGTGTCTCTGTCTGCTGCAAAGCTTTTTATACATACTATGATTTTTCCCCATCTGTCTTATTGCATAACAGCCTGGTCACAGGCAGGTGTGACTAGGGTTGCAAAATTCCGGGAATTTTCAAAGTTGGAAACTTTCCATGGGAATTAACGGGAATTTATGGGAATTAACGGGAATTTATGGGAATAAACGGGAATAAACCAGGAATTTACTAAATTGAAGGTATGCTCTTAATAGGGAACTTAAATATAGTTGGGGAAAATATATTTTAGCATAATCCTGACTAAAACAACCAGATATCATGCAAGTACAGTTGAATATCTATGCTATTCCTCAATCACATGCACACATAGCACACTGCTTACTGCAGGGCTGTTGAGGCCACGCCCCCTACATGCACTGTGCATTCCTGTGCATTTTTATTAATTTTTGAATGGGTTGGGTCGGGGGGATGAGTAATATTTAACTCAACATTCATGTTTTTGTTCTTCAATGAAAGAATTTATTGTTCAATAAAATATTTAACACTTGATAAAGTTCTACTTACAAATAAATCTGTTTTAATTGTATTATTTTGGATGGATGTCTGCTTATAAAAAAACAAATATTTATGCTTGGATATGATACCTTTCCATTAAATTGCCCTCAATTCCCAGTTAATTCCCATAAATTCCCATTAATTCCCATAAATTCCCATAATTCCCATGGAAAGTTTCCAATTTGGAATATTTCCAAAATTCCCCAGCTTAACTTCCCATGGAAATTGACCGGAAACTTTCCGGAAATTTACCGGAAATTTTCCACCCCTTTGCAACCCTAGGTGTGACTACACTTAAGCCTGTGTGCCGACTCTATAAACTAATTCTAAAAGTACTAGATAAAAAAAACAAGGGATTATCATCACTGTAACATCCTGAAAAAATATAATTTTCTCAATTTTGATAACTTCTTATTTTACTCTGATACATGCCTGATGTTTAAAATTATTCATAATCTCGCACCCCCTCCTCTTAGAGGACGCCTGGCCTATCCTGGCAGTGGCAGTGCTGGTAGGACTAGAGCATCTTCTAGGGCTGACTGGGCCCCTCAGCTCAGACAGAAAGACTTTGGTCAGTCTGCCTTCTCAGTTAGAGCAGTGGGGAAGTGGAATTCTACACCCACAAACATTAGAAACTCAGGAAGCTTTGCAGTGTTTAAAACCAGCCTCAAGCTTTGGCTAAAGTCAGCACAGATGTGTCACCACCAATGATTGTTTTGTATATATTGTATTTTTATACTGACTCTATCTATCTGACACTGATGGACTTTTATGTATTGTGCTGTTTTATGTCGTGTGTTTGTTGTTCTGTGGTTGTTTTTTTGGTCGACCTGCCCAGGGACAACAGATGTAAACTAGCTACCAGCTAACTCTGGTGCAATTACTTTTAATTGTGCGCTGTCCCTGTAAAAATAAACACTAAATAATAATAATAATAAAAATAATCACCTGGCACAAACACCAGCCAATAGCAGATGGCCAGTGCAGTACCCTACTTTCACCTTTAGGTGTCGGGCCTCACCACAGATGTAGGCGGGTTTGGAGAGTAAATCACATGAGACAGTTCTGCTGCACTGCAGAACACCTGCTGTGACATCACTGATGGGGGCGTGGCCAGACCACAACCAACTTCTGATCAAAATAAGTCAATACATTTTTTACACGAGAGGTTTTAGTCTCAGCAGCTATTTTTTCTTCTTCTAATGTGTGTCCTCATGGAGGTTTTCTGTCATTAACAGATATAACAGATAAAACACAGGGTTGTTTTCCTACAACATGGCGGAAACAGCCTCCAGGCTTCTGATTGGCCCTTCAGAAGCCTGTGGGTGATGTCACTCACAGTCATTTAGTGTTGATTTAATCCTTAAGGGAACGCTGCGTGTCGAATGTGGTGATGTCACCACAGAGGTCAGCCTCCTCAGGTCCTGACCCGCAGCCTCGCTGACTCCGCCCCCCCGGACCCCGAGCGGTTTTACCTTCAGGATGCGTTTGATTTCTCGTTCCGGCAGGAGGGCGAAGGAGGGGAGGCGCACCGGCGGCTGGTGGAGCGGTACGAGGCGGCGCAGGAGAGGAGCTACGAGGAGCAGAGCGTTCTGGCCCTGGAGGACAGGAAGGTGGCGCTGCTCCGGGCCGTGGCAGGTGAGAGGTCAGAGGTCAGAGGTCAGCGGGTCAGAGGTCAGCGGGTCAGAGGTCAGCGGGTCAGACAGGGAAACAGCTGATCAGTGTGAACAGTGAGGGAATTGACGGACGGTCTGGTTTGCTGCAGCGTCCGTTTTACATTTCGGTGTGAAGCGGTTTCCACCTTTCAGCCTCATGAAGAGAATAACAGAACTCCTCCTGCATGTTAGCTGACTCTCTGTTGTTATCTGAATTCGTTCGGCTCCAGTTGTAATATTGAAATGATCTCCCTCCTAAGAATAATACAGCAGAACTTCCCTTTATCTGTGAATCTGTAAATAGATGTACCATATCGTCATAATATCATTATCATAGCATCACCATATCGTTACCATATCATCATATCATCATCATATGATTCAGCTGACAGATGATGAGTCTGTCAGCAGGTTTTTATAAATCTGAAGGCTGCACACTGCAAAAAAATGTCCATCTTAACAAGTCATTCAGTTGGTTATTGAGTCCTAGAATTGTAATTTTCCTAAAATAAGCTGAAGAAATCTGCCAGTGGGGTTTGATAATTTCACTTGTTTCCAATGCAAATCAACTTGTTTGAAGAATCAAGAGTCTAGAGCTACAATGATGGATCGATTAATCGATTAGTTGTCAACTATTAAATGAATCGCCAACTATTTTGATAATCGATTAATCGGTTTGAGTAATTTTTTAAGAAAAATAAGTCAAAATTCTCTGATTCCAGCTTCTTAAATGTGAATATTTTCTGGTTTCTTTCCTCCTCTATGACAGTAAACTGAATATCTTTGGGTTGTGGACAAAACAAGACATTTGAGGACGTCATCTTGGGCTTTGGGAAACACTGATCCACATTTTTCACCATTTTCTGACATTTTATAGATCAAACAACTAATCCATTAATTGAGAAAATAATCCACAGATTAATGAAAATAATCGTTAGTTGCAGCCCTACAAGAGTCATTTTCTTGATGCAGTGCAGTGATCTGCTTTATTCTGACTGGTTTCAACAGACTGACTCTGTTCTAGAAAACTCCTGAAACAAGTGAAGCTGCAGTGGAGACCAGTGGACTTATCTCTCCTCACTGCAGAATGTTTCTCCTGGTTTAAGACTTGAGGCTGAATATGAGACTAGACGACTCGTTCAGACGGAGCTTTCCGGTTTTGTTTCTTCAGTTTCGGTGTTGAACCGCAGAGTTTTCTCACGGCTCTCTGCAGGTGGGACCGCAGGCGAGGCGGCGGCGGCCCGTCTGGAGGCCCTGGACCGGAGCTTCGCCTTCCCCCGCTCGGCCATGGCGGTGCAGCTGAGCACGGCGCGGGCCGGCCTGACCCACTGCCCCGAGGGGCGGGACTTCCTGCGGGCCGGCCCGCCCGCCGCCCGGCCGCCCGACCCGCGCTCCGACACCCGCTACCGCGTGTTCAGAGACCTGAGGGGGCGGGGCTTCTACCTGACATCAGCAGGGAAGTTTGGAGGAGACTTCCTCGTCTATCCAGGTATTATCCAGATTCATTCATTCATTCATTCATTCATTCATTAATTTATTCATTTAGTTCATTTTGATATTTATGTTTAGTTTTAGTTAAGTTTGTATTTAGCTTCAGTTCTTAGTATAGTATAATAATAATTACAAAATAATGATTACTCTACTCTGCATTTTCCGTTGTTTCTCCACCGGATCAGATTTGGAGGGAAATCTGCTGGGTAGTTTTTTGCTCATTTTTTTAGTTTTCTGACAGTTTCTACCTGCTGCACATTAAAGATATTTTTCAGATGGGTTTTGTCGTTCAGTTCCAAACAGCAGAGACCCGGCTTTCCCCTGATCCACCAGGCACTAAGAAACCAAACCAACACAAACTTTATTTATACGTCACATTGCAGACACAGTGTGCTTCACATGAAGACGTGGCCCTGAGAGAGTTGGCTTAGGAGGATTTTTAAATGCTTTTGGCATAGAAGGTCATTGTGTTGGACTATTTTTTATTTTTTTTATTTTAATGTAAATTTTAATGTAATGGTTTTTAATGGTTTTAACCCATTTATTGTTTAATCAACCTATTTTATGTAAAGCACTTTGAGTTGCAGTCTATGAATGTATGAATGGTGCTGTATAAATACACTTAAAACACACAAAATATATAATTTGTCTTGTAAAATTACATAAAAAATAAAGAAAGATAACATAGGTTAGCATTATAATAAAAAAACATAAATAGATAAATAATAATAAATATAATAACACGTGTTAAACCTACAGTACTGTGCAAAAGTCTTAGGCACATATAAAAAATGATGTAAAGCGAAGATGCTTTCAAAAATTATAAATATCAAAAAATTACTTTAACTCACAGTCTGCTGACACTGAAGAAACAAACATCTCAGACACATTGGGCCTCATGCAGCAACATTCTCTTAAATTTCTCTTATATTTTCTCTTAATTTTCTGAGAGAAGTAAACTCCAGATGCATCAAACGTTCTTAACCGTCCAAATCTGCTCTTACCCAGGTGCTGAAGGATGAATCCCACCTGATCAGAAATTGGAGGCGCGTGGCCGATTGTTTGTTATTAGCATAGGTAACGCCCCCTAAACACCATATAAGGGCAGGTGTGCCGTGTGCAGATACTCTGGCACATGGCCAAGAATTGGAGAGGCGCTCTTGGCGATCTGAACCGGCTCAGCAGCCGTTCATCCGCCTCATCAGATAGATCTGTGTGATCTGTAAAAACTCTTCTGTTCTCTGTAGGTCTGGATGGACGAAGCATCAGAGCAGCATGTCAGCTGATCAGAAGCTGAACCACGCAGTATCATCCAAGGGTTTTTATAGTCTTAATTGGGATCAATGGACCAATAGTATTTCTGTAGCCCACGAATTGAATAATCCAATCATTATAATTACTTTAAAACATATAATAATCTAAATTTGATTATATGATATTCATGCGTTTTTTATTTTCCTCATATTTAAAACTTATGTTTCCTTGCGTTGGACAAACAATTTGTGGACTGTGAAAACGAGATTTTTCTTATCTTGGTCAGAGGAACATTTTCTCTCACCTAAGAGAAGAGCAAAAATAAGAAAACATTGGTGAATCCCAGAAATCAATGGGTACTAACAAAATAAGAACAAATCGTGGATACGAACAAAAATAAGAGAAAATGTGTTTGTTTATCGCTTCCTGCATGAGGCCCGATGTCGATAGAACCCGCAGGGTGCCGGAGACCTGCACAGTCCTGCACAGTCCTGCACAGTCCTGTACACACAGAGGATTCAGAAAAGACTTTTAAACAGGCAGCACAGACCGACCGGGCGACTCACAGGTCCGACGGCAGGTCAGAGGTCAGAGGTCAGATGAAGGAGTAACGTCTGTGATGTGTGTTTCCCGTCAGGAGACCCGCTGCGGTTCCACGCTCACTTCATCGCGGTGTGTCTGTCTCGGGACGAGCCCCTCCCCCTGCTGGACGTCCTGGCTGTGGCTCGTCTGGGCTCCAACGTCAAGAAGACCGTCCTGCTCTGCTCGCCGGGGCCGGAGGACGGAGACGGAGACGGAGGCGTGGTCTACACCTCCTTACAGTGGAGTGGAATGGTTTAGTCCAGGAACCAGCGACAAATACGGCGATCAATACCCTGGATCAGGAGTTCACAAACTCGTTTCACGTCAAGAACTCCAATAGAAGCTCAGAAGGGAAAGACTCTGTTAGAGGAGATTTTGTCTCAAAGGGGCAGGGAGAGATTTTCCATCATGTCTCTGTGGAGGTCGACCGGCTCGCTGATCACACGTCTGCCTTTCAAAACTCACTTTCCTGTTGCTCTGTTTTGTCTCCAGTGCAGATCAGTCAAGGCGATTGATCACTGATCGCCTCTGTGAGGAATGTGAGAAGATGTTTGTTGTTAGAGGTGAATTGGAACTTCTGATCGGTTTACGCTCCCTCATTCTGACTGCTGGGGACTGAAATAAAAGTTGAATTAGACCGTTCTCCTTGCTGTGGACTCCCTGGAGCCTCCTGCAGGACCCCTGCTGGTCCCCGGACCACACTTTGGGAACCACAGCCCGAGATCAGAGGGTGTTAAAGAACGGGAGCCAAAATGGAAGAGATGAGAGAAGCTCAGAGCCGCAGCTTCTGGCTGTGAATATGGAACGGTGTCCTCCATAACATCACAATAGTAACCCGGACAACAGAATCACCGGTTACTATAGCAACGACCAACGGAGCAGCACTGTGGAGCCAACATGGCCGACACTGGGGACTGAAACTACCTTAGATTTAGATTTGTTTGTTTGTTGTTGTTTGTTTGGGACCTAAAATAAAATGTGAGTATAGTGGAAGTGTTTGATGTCGTCTGATGTAAATGATTTCCAAGTTGCACCAGAGAAAATAATTACACACAACACCATTAAACAGTCCAGGAAGTTTAATGTGGTTCAGCTCTGTGACGGCATCATATGGAGCTTGTTAACAGCCAGGCAGTGAAGCTCAAGTGAATCCTCACATACAGGATCCTGTTGTCTGGAGACTCTGCGAACCAGTAAACCCTTAAAATAACCTTAAATTTACATTAACTTACATTCATTTACCCCTTAATTCACGCAAAATCCCCTTAAAATTAATTAGGGGAGGAGACTCCATCAAAACCTCCTTAAACTTCCTCTTAATCTTGACTGCTTACTTTCTAATTTCATGTCAAATTCAGGGAGACAGGAACTTTCCATTAATAACTCATTAATAACCTGTAAACCTGCACAAAAGTCATGAAAAAAATCCCTTATAAACCCATGATACTAACCTTACTTTATTAAAAGCTGTTATTTTTAATGGATAATTAATATTTATGTAATGAGAATTTAAGGATGTTTCAGGGAGAAAGTGAAGGGCTTTGGTTTGGTGTGATGACAGTTTCCTCCAGCTGGTTTCAGAAAGCTGAGATATTTGTTACAGAGGGACACTGTGCTTAAAGATGGCCGCCTTCCAGGCTTACAGCCAGTCCTGCCATGCTGTCCCACAATGCAACACACACAGCGTTTCTGACTCTGAAATCACACTAAGAGCAGGCGTTTTGTCAGGATGATTTTTCTCTGCTGGAGGAAAAACATGGATGTCAGCAGGCCGACGTCTTTAAGCGCTGTGATTGGTCACAAACCATCAAACCTCAAAATACGTTTGATTTCACTCACTGTAAACAGTCGAGCTGAACGATATTGACAAAAAATCGAATTGTGATTATTTGACAGAATATTGAAATTGCGATTTAAAAGTTTTTCTTGTCATAAATCGTGACTTTGGTATTATAAGGTTCTATCTGACCTTTTTGTCAGAACTGAGTTAGTCGCATGAACCTATTCTATGAGTGCCTGTTGACATATGTGTGGTGTTATTTTTTGAAAATAATGATTTTTGAGTCAACAAAAACAAAAGGACCCATCTCCATTTAACTCAATAGATGCTGAAAACTTTGAAGCTCAGAACTATCCTGAAGGCAGATATAACCTTATAATTCTAAGCTCACTAAATGTATTAGAACTTTAAAAGTGATTTAGTAAAAAGAAAAAACAAAACTAGATGTGCAGATTTACTGAGTTTGAGTCTGATGGAGGTTTTCATTCTAAACTCCTTGTTCACAAATCCAGTTTGGACCAAACTCTCTCTGAAGAAACCGACTGCAGACTCTGAGATCTGGAGATTGCAGAAGTTCATATTGAGATTTTGATTATATTTTTCGGGTGAATTGCTCAGTTCTAGTAAAAAGCATTAATGTGAACGATCCTGTCACTGCCTCAGAATCTGTTAAATTCCTGTTTCCATGTCACATGCCGTCTGTAAAAAGTGTCTTAAATAAACCAGTCTGTGTTGTTTCAGAAGGCGGAGCCAGACTGCAGCGTCAGGCCAGATCAGTAGAAAGGCGAGCAGCCGTTCCAGTCGATCGCGGCTCCGTCCCACTTGGTCCTGATGGTCATTTCCACCGAGGGAAACCTCTTCTCCGGGTCTCCGGCCGAGTGGCTGGACGACGCCTCCCAGTGGTGAGAGTGTGTATCTGCAACCAGAAAACACAACAGCTGGGGAATGAACAGCAGGGAGAGGAGCATGTAGTCCAGTTCAGTTCAGTTCAGTTCAGTCCAGTCCAGTCCAGTTCAGTTCAGTTCAGTTCAGTTCAGTCCAGTCCAGTTTAGTCCAGTTCAGTCGAGTTCAGTTCAGTCCACTTCAGTCCAGTTCAGTTCAGTTCAGTTTCAGTTTCAGTTCAGTTCAGTTCAGTCCAGTTTAGTTTAGTCCAGTTCAGTCCAGTCCAGTTCAGTTCAGTTCAGTTCAGTCCAGTCCAGTCCAGTCCAGTCCAGTCCAGTCCAGTCCAGTTCAGTTCAGTTCAGTTCAGTCCAGTCCAGTCCAGTCCAGTCCAGTCCAGTCCAGTTCTGACTTCAATGTCCTGTAAGGTAAATTTGGCTAGGAGAGTTTACAGAAAATAATCTAATGAAAACAACAAAAGGCTGATGAAAGCCTTGTGCTGAAACATTGTTGTCCAGTAAACACACAACCGAGAGAAGAGAGAAAGGGTTTACAGTAAAAACACAACAGAAGTCACAAAAGCAAAATACAACAATAAACTGCCACTCTGTATGAATATGGATATATCCATATAGACCAACATGAGCTGGCAAGACCAGATGGAGTGTTTAACATGATAAAATTCAATAATGTAATGTCCAGTTGTGATTGTATGTTTTCGTCTGCCCAAATGTCAAGTAAGCATTTTATTTCTTCAGTAGACCAGAGAGATCTTTTCCCGGTCATGTTTTGAACGGGACAGTCGAATAGTTATGACGTCACGTTGTAAATAGTGGTCCACTTCCGTGTTTTTGGTACGGTAGTTTTCACACCTGATGCGAACCGTACCCGAGTACACATGAACCGTACTCGAGACCGCCTTTTCAAGTGGACCCGGTGGGTACAGTACACAGTGTTCACACTGATCAAACGAACTGGACTCTGGGGTCAAGTGTACTCGGATCCGGGCCCGGGTCCCTGATGTGAAAGCGCCCTTAGGCCCCCTTTACACCTTGCATTAAAATGCATCTTGTATCCAGATCGTACCTAGATATGATTTAACCTGATTACATTTACACCTGGTATTAATATGTGTCTCCAGTGTCCACATTGAGATCCGATCGCTCTGTCCAGCTCAAACAACCGAACGTCACATCCTCCTCTCGTTTGTGGGGGTCCAAAAAAAAAAAAAAACCCATCTGTGAAGCCGCGCTATGGTAGTAGGCAAATTTCTGGTTTCTGCGGTGTGCCCGGTGTTCTCGGTGCAGAGGGCTGTGCGGCGCGTGCAGAGCTCCACAGGGGGTCTGCACTGAGGGGCTTTCTATCAAAATCAGACTCTGAGAAATTAATTCATGCATTTATAACAAGTAGACTAGACTACTGTAATGGTCTTTTCACCGGCCTCCCAAAATCAGCTGTGCGGCGACTACAGTTAATTCAAAATGCAGCTGCACGCGTTCTCACCGGAACTAAAAAGTCTGAACACATTACGCCGGTTCTTAGATCCCTGCATTGGCTCCCTGTCAAAACTAGAATCGATTTTAAAATTCTACTACTTGTTTACAAAGCTCTAAATGGCCTTGCACCTCAGTATATAACAGACATGCTAATTAGATACAAACCAGCAAGAACTCTCAGGTCCACAGGCAGCGGTCTTTTAACCGTCCCTCGTACTAACTCCAAAGCAGGGGATGCTGCCTTTTGTATTTATGCCCCAAGTAGATGGAACGCCCTGCCTGAGGACCTGAGAGAGGCCCCCACACTGAACACCTTTAAAACCAGGTTAAAAACCTTTCTTTTCACAACAATCTATGGCTAAGTTCTTAATGTGTATGTGTGTGTGTGTGTGTGTGTGTGTGTGTGTGAGTCTGTGTGTGTGTGTTTTGTATATTTTGACATTGGCATATTCTGCACTGATTCTTGTGTAACTGCACTAACACTTGTTGATGCATATTGCATATGTATACTGTATTGTCTTTTTATGTAAAGCACATTGTGTTGCCCTGTGTATGAAATGTGCTGTATAAATAAATTTGACTTGACTTGACTTGACTTGCAGGGGGTCTGCAGGGGGTCTGTGGAGGGTCTGCAGGGGGTCTGTGGAGGGTCCACACCGAGCTCCGCGCTCCTCTCAAAAAATGAAACACTGCGGAGGCCTCCGCAAACGCCGCAATCAGTTCAGCGGCTATGAGGCTATGATTGGTTAATGGTTGCTATGTTAGTTGGTTACCAGGGAAGTAAGTCTAATTGAGCCAAGTGACAGCTGACAACCGGCAAAAATGGACAATAGGAGGAGATTCTGCGCTCTCCGTGAACACCGCACTGCTACCGCATTTACCATGAAATGCTGTGGCTCTGCGGAGAGAACGGTCTGCCGTGAACACCGGGCACACCGGGAACACCGGGCACAACGGGAACACCGGGAACACCGGGCACACCGGGCGCAGAAACCAGAAATTTGCATGTTTGCTTTTGGAAGCGGGGGAAGAAGCGGTCTTCAACAACTGGAATGCCGAAGACAAAAGTCGCGTGCGATTACGTATTTCCGCCCACGTAGTTGTTGTATGTGGATTGAAAACGCGATTGCATTTACACTTGTGTTCAATGTGGTCACGATGCGTCCCGGACCGCCTCCGGAGGCGGTTCGGCCGATCGGATCACAATCCGTCCTCGATGCGTCTCGGGTGCATTTACACCTGTACTGTCATGTGGTCAAGAACTATCCGATTGCAATCCGATCACCCAAAACGCATTTTAATGCAAGGTTAGGGTTAGGGGGTCTTAGAGTCACTTCGCCTTACTGCTTCCAAACAGATGAACCTGAGTCAGACCTGAACCAGCAGGGCCGCAGTACCTATGGTCAGCCTGGCGGTGGCTTTCTGGGTCGGCTGGCCGTTGTAGAAGAACAGCTGGAACAGATGCTCCATCTTCCAGTCGGACAGCAGCGAGCGGGTCGGGCCGAACAGAACCGAGCAGCTGCTGTTTATACTGCAGAGCCAGATAGGAAACCTGGGAGTCTTCAGCATGCTGCCCACCTACAGCACACAGGGAGAAGAGGAGGAGGAGGAGGAGGAGGAGGAGGAGCAGCAGGAGGAGGAGCAGGAGCAGGAGGAGGAGGAGGAGGAGCAGCAGGAGGAGGAGGAGGAGGAGCAGGAGGAGCAGCAGGAGGAGGAGGAGGAGGAGCAGGAAGAGGAGCAGGAGGAGGAGGAAGAGGAGCAGCAGGAGGAGGAGCAGGAGCAGGAGGAGGAGGAGGAGGAGCAGCAGGAGGAGGAGGAGGAGGAGCAGGAGGAGCAGCAGGAGGAGGAGGAGGAGGAGCAGGAAGAGGAGCAGGAGGAGGAGGAAGAGGAGCAGGAGGAGGAGGAGCAGGAGGAGGAGCAGGAGGAGGAGCAGGAAGAGGAGCAGGAGGAGGAGGAGCAGGAAGAGGAGCAGGAGGAGGAGGAGCAGGAGAAGGAGCAGGAGGAGGAGGAGCAGGAGAAGGAGCAGGAGGAGGAGGAGGAGGAGGAGGAGCAGGAGGAGGAGCAGGAGGAGGAGGAGCAGCAGGAGGAGGAGGAGGAGGAGGAGCAGCAGGAGGAGGAGGAGGAGGAGCAGGAAGAGGAGCAGGAGGAGGAGGAAGAGGAGCAGGAGGAGGAGGAGCAGGAGGAGGAGCAGGAGGAGCAGGAGGAAGAGGAGGAGCAGGAGGAGCAGGAGGAGGAAGAGGAGCAGGAGGAGGAGGAAGAGCAGGAGGAGGAGCAGGAGGAGGAGCAGGAGGAGCAGGAAGAGGAGCAGGAGGAGGAGGAAGAGCAGGAAGAGGAGCAGGAGGAGGAGGAGCAGGAGGAGGAGCAGGAGGAGCAGGAGGAGGAGCAGGAAGAGGAGCAGGAGGAGGAGGAGCAGGAGAAGGAGCAGGAGGAGGAGGAGGAGGAGGAGTAGTATAGGAACACAAAATCGATCAGTTGTATCAGAGATGAAATGATCAGTTCCCAGTCAGAAACAGCACAGAAATGAACCATATTAACACAATCAGCCACTGCTGCCCAAGACTTGAGGACCTCCAATATGGCCGCCAGAGGGTGAGGTACGACACCTGAAAGCAATCTGTATGGAACCAAACCTGCTTTTCATTCAAAATGCGATTAAGGCGGGGATTTGTTTTTAATTGTACAACAGCCTACCTGTGGCAGTCTGTCTCTCTCCATCTGCTCGCGGCTCCAGTGCAGGTATCCCACGTCGCTCCGGGCCAGGACGCCCTGCAGGGGGCGCTCCAGAGGCCGGCCGTCCGCCCCGCACTGCACAGTCCCATTGAACACATTAGGACTCGCCCGGCCCGTCAGCAACAGGTTCAACAAAGCCTGGAGGAACACAAAGAGATGCTGCAGACAGGTTCTTATCTGTTAATCTTAGACGATGACCCATAGAAGAACCATAGAAGAACCCCAAGATGGCCTAGAAGAACTCTAGAAGAAACCCAGAAAAACCCTAAACATTCTAGAGGTACTCTAGAACAGTGGTTCTCAACATGGGATCCAGGGACGACCAGGGGTCCTTGAGGGGGTTCCAGGGGGTCCCCAGCAAATTGATGAATTGTTAGACTTCAGCATTATTTACAAGAACACAATTAGAGAATGTAGAAGAATGACTGTTTTGATCATAGTTTCTCTGTTATCTCTCTACCTACAATACAGACAGTCATGGAATTCTGGACGAAATCATATCTAACAATAAAAATATTCTCAGATTTGGGTTTGAGAGACAAAATCTCATCCAATGAGGGTCCGCGGCCCTAATGTGTATTAAATTAGGGGTCCTTGATATGAAATAAGTTGAGAATCACTGCCCTAGAGGACCCATAGAAGAACCATAGAAGAACCTAAGATGGCCTAGAAGAACTCTAGAAGAAACCCAGAAGAACCCTAGACACCGTAGAGGAACTATAGAAGAACCCTAAACAATCTAGAGGTACTCTAGAAGAACCCCAGAAGAACTCTAGGCAACCTAGAGAAACCCTAGAAGAACCATAGAAGAACCCCAGAAGACACCCTGGGGGTGTCTGGGGGTCTTTTGGGTTCTGGGGTTCTTCTATGGTTCTTCTAGGGTTCTTCAACCTAGAAGAACCCTAAAAGCTGCATGGTGGTTTTGGTGCTGAGCCAACAGACTTTCTCACCTGGCGACAGACGAAGTTTCCCAGTCTGACCTGCAGCAGGTGAGAGGTGGAACAGTCCAGATCCTCCCTCAGTCTGTGACGGAGCAGAGGAGGAGCGGTTTGTGCTAGACTCTCTGGGTTTTCACATTTACACATTTTGTCATTTTTGAGTTGTAAACTCAAAACTCAGTATTTAGCTCCACGAAACTGAGTCTTCATCACTGTTTGAATCTGCATGGTGATTCATATCGGTCTGGTCAGTCTATCCACTGTTTCAATGATGGAATTTCTCGCCCCGACCGATTGGCTGGTGTTAGCTGTCAGTTATCAAAATCTTTCACAGCAGTAAAGCAGGAACGCCTCAGAGCGACAACAGTCATGGCGGCTTCACTTCCTGCTTTCGAACAGCTGATTGTTCCCGTTTTCAGCGATCCATTCTGTTTTTTGAGGACTGAAGAAATCTCTAAATATATCTTATTGTGGTCGTTGTAGTCGCTCTGTAACGCTCGTCATGAGGAGGTTTGTCCCGCCTACATCCACCGTCCAATCAGGACAGGATCTGTCTGAATCAGCTGCCGGCGGATAGGCCGACCGGACCGATATGAATCACCAAGCAGACTGACACAGTGTTGAAGCCTGAGCCTCATGAACATTTTTGGACAGAGATACACAAAGCATTAAAAAACATATTCTGTACCGAATTATCTTTGCATTTTTGCACACTGTATTGAGGAGAGATTGATTTTGAGTATAGACGGTCCGATGAGTACTTATTTGGCGTTTTCATATCTGCTTGTAAAAAAGCTCTTACCAGACGTTGGTTGCTCCCTGACCCCCCCACAATACAGGAGTGGATAGACTTGGTAAATTAAATATATCTAATGGAAAAAAATACTTTTTCAGTCCGTCTACAAAAAAATACATTTATTAAATTCTGGTTGAAAGGGGCCAGATTTTGTGGAAGTGACAAATGAATAATCTGTTTTTGTTGTTTTATTTTTTATTAACAAAACCCATCATTGTTTTTTCTGGTCTCCTACCTCCCTCTCCCCATATTTGTTTTGTCGAAACCTCTCCCAACTCTATATAGACACACCTACCTTTCTCAGCCTGTACAACGTTCTAGAAACCTACAATTGTTGTAATAAATAAAAAAATGTAGAAGGATTTCGGGAAGTAAAGACGAAAATTGTACATGTGCATAATGATACAATTCAACTGTGTAAAACCTCTGCTCATCAATATCTCTACTGTATTGATGTATGTCTCTGGTAATTTAAATCCCTGTTATCCCTAAATAAAGAATAAAAAAATAAAAAAAAGCCTGAGCCTCATGCAGCTGGACGGCAGGTACAGTATTTAGTACTATGTAGTTCTGAAATACAACAATGCCGCCTGGTCATATCAACAACATTTGAGCCCAGATGTGCCGGGTCCATATTTATTTGACTAAACCAGCTTAAGTATTTATTAGTGATGGAAGATCTGCTTCTCTCACGATACGATTCGATCCGCAATCTGAGGTTCAGGATTCAATACAACCAGGATACGATGTGATGAATAAAAGTTCAGTGACAACAAAGTCTGACTGTGCAGAATCATGATTATTTCTGAGACACAAATCTTTCTGCCGATCGTCATATTTTCACCTGTTGACTGTCCGGGAACAGATGAGGCTGTACAGGAACAGGATGACTCCATGACTCCCTTCCTCTTTAAACTGAAAGCAGAGAACAACAGCGGAACAATCATGTGGTTCTCTAATGTTCTCCGTCTTTAAGGCCGTCCTGTCGCAGGACAGAGGGAATCAGAGAGACAGACGACCGCTGGACTGATGCTGCATGTTGTGGTTAGTAAAACATTACAAATAAACAAATATAACCACAAAATTATATATACCTCATTTTATGCATATAGTCTACACCTCAATGCGTCATTTCCTTGACAATAGTATGTCTAAATTCAGTTTTGGTTAAAATATCACTGAATAATCTCAATCACTTTAAAGAGTAACTAAACCCCACCCAAATCTGTGGTGAAGCCTGACACCCAATGGTGAAAAGTAGGGTACTGCACTGGTCATCTGCTATTGGCTGGTGTTTGTGCCAGGTGATGTCACCTTCTATGGAGTACAACAGGTGGTGACATCACCTGGCACAAAGACCAGCCAATAGCAGATGACCAGTGCAGTACCCTACTTTTCACCATTAGGTGTCAGGCTTCACCACAGATTTGGGTTTGGGGTTCTGTACAATAATGTTAAGAAATTTGTCTTGGTGACCTTGAAGTAAAGACTTCACTAACATAATAGTACACATTAGTCTACATATAGACAGTAGACTATACAGTGTATTTATCACTCAACATGACATTTTCTAAAGCCAAATACACTCAGATTAAAACCACTAATGCAGCATCCAGTCTGTTGTTTTCTATTTACTGCCACTGAAATCAATCACCTGGTCTAGTTGTTGACAGTGAGACTACACCAAACAAGTAAAATAATCTGGAAAGTGACAAACCAGTTGATTGAAAACCACTGGATCGACTGGATTGACTCACACACTGGATGTGCTCGTAGATGAATTTCCTGACGTCTTCTTTATTGTTGAATGTGAATAACTGCAGCTGAAAGAGTCAAACGGTTCGAAGTTATTCATACGTTTTAATACGTTCTGAAATTATGATACTGGTGGCAACTTTGTTACATCTGGCCAGTTGGTTAGGTTACAACATGAAAAACTAAATCCGATTTTTAAAGCTGCATTATGCAATTTTCGCATGTTGGCGGCCCCAGGTGGCAGCAAGATGTAACTGTTTGAATTTTGAGGACTTCATTACCCAGACAGATCATCCACGAAGCTAGCATTAGCATGCTAACATTAACATCAGTGTGTTGGCTGGCTAGTTAGCTAGCTAACAGTTTGTTCAGGTTAACTGAGCTGACTCTTCTCAAGCTCCAACTCTTCATGTTTTGGAGTAGAGACTAGGGCTAAAGACAAGACAGTTTACTGTGTCACAGTAACCTACATTTGGAAACAAATCCACCTTATCACACTATTCACTTTTACTGAGAACGTTACTGAATGGATCTACAGCCACACCACAACAAGCTGACTCAGCTGCTCTCTGCTGACAGCTGCTTCAGACACATTTACACTTTATTCACTAACACACAGTTCACACTGTTCCTCCATCATGGGGCCATGGTGGTTGGTAGCAGATTGGTTATGAAACTGTCTCTGTCGAAGATTTAAAAAAATAACCACACCATTCAGAAATGTTATGTAAAGTCGATCATTTAGACCGCTGTTTCCTGCCCTTGTGATAAAATTGTCGTCGTCGTCGTTTTGAATTCGTACCCTCTCTGTGAAGTCGTCCAGTTTGTAGTCCAGGTGGGGGGTGATGCAGTAGTCTGCGGTTACCAAGGTAACGGTGGCACTGCGCTCCTCACCGGCCAACCAGAGGCTGTCGGTCAACGCTGCCGCCAACGCCCTCTCCTGATCCCTCTGTCCCACATCACAGAGACTGGAGGAAGAGAGACACAGAGATAGATAGATAGATAGATAGATAGATAGATACATACAGGTGGTCTGATGATTCTTTCCCTTGTTTCTGATTCAGATCTTCTTGTTTCAACAATGTTTTTCTGTCAAATGACATGATCTTGTTTCTAGGGGAGGAATCGGCCTTATTTCAAGACCTTCAAACCGGCAACCAAGTGAAAGACTCAGTTCAACATGCTGGGACTGGGTCTGGTCAGGTCTTGGTTTGGGTTTGGGTTTGGGTCTGGGACTCAGTCTGGTCTGGTCTTGGTCTGGTCTGGTGACCTGGTCTGGTCTGGTCTGGTCCTGGGTCTGGTCTTGGTCTTGGTCTTGGTCCTGGTCCTGGTCCTGGTCCTGGTCTGATCTGTTCTGGTCTGGTCTTGGTCTTGGTCTTGGTCTGGGTTTGGGTTTGGGTCTGGGACTCAGTCTGGTCTGGTCTGGTCTGGTCTTGTATGGTCTGGTCTGGTCCTGGGTCTTGGTCCGGGTCTGGTCCTGTTCCTGGTCCTGGTCCTGGTCCTGGTCCTGGTCCTGGTCTAGGTCCTGGTCTGGGTCCAGGTCTGGGTCTGTGCTGATCTGGTCTTGTCTGGATCTCTCCTCACCTCTGCAGCGTCCGGCCCTCTGAGCCGCTCTGTCTGCTGAACAGCAGGAATTTAATGATGCGAGCCTGAACGACCATCTGAACGGCCCGCGCCCCGGCCTGAAACACACACACACACACACACACCACACACACACACACACACACACACACACACACAGTTAGTACATTAAAATTTGACTCACAGTAGAAGTTTTCTTTGCACAAGCTGGGAATTGAACTCCAGTCTCCAGCATTACTTTCCACTGAGCTGCTTCTCTGTGACTCTACTGCCTGTTTACTGTCGTGTCTCCTTCATGGAACCGCTTCCTGCTGGGAAAACTGAGCTTTCACACGTTCCTTGCCACCAACACGTAATTTCGTGTTAACAAGTCGAGTTCGTTTCACGTTTTTCTGTGAGATCAGGTTGGGCGATCCTGCAATTATTTTTTTAAATGCCGTTATCTCGAGATCACAAGTTGTCTCGTTATCTTGAGAAAACGAGCTTTGTTATCTCGAGATAACGGGATAATCAACCCGTTATCACGAGAAGACAAAATGTTGTTTTCTCTTATTACTAATAATGTTTATCAGAGATCAGGAGTGCCATGCCAGCATGGCATCTTGACAACTGTAGCAACTGATTTAAGCTGAAAATGTCAGATCAAGGAGTATCCATTATTGATCAACGCATCAGACTGTACATCAATCAAGGTCTAACACCGGCAGAAACTGCACTGTGTCTTTCTGTTAGAGATAACATTCAGATCAGTCCTCGTCATTTAAGGAGAAGACTAGCAGTTATGAATCCTCCCTGACAGTCATGGCAGTGATCTTGAAGGCTGAAATCAGGTGTGATCAACGTAACCAGACACTCATTTTCGAGTTCTCCATACTTATCCCGTGATCTTGAGAAAACAAAAGTCTTTATCTTGAGAAATCAGCCTTTTGTTTTCTTGAGATAACGAGATAAATTAACCCGTTATCTTGAGAAAACGAGCTTTGTTATCTCAAGATAATGAAATAATTAACTTGAGATAACGGCATTCAAAAAATTATTTGCTCCCAGACTGTACTGAGTCTGGGACTGTCTTAGTCGCACTAAGATAGAGAATAAACAGCCTGACATGATATGATGATGTAATGGAGTCACAGTATTCAGGCTGTGCAGACGGACCGGACTCGACAGCTGACTGACTCTTCTTCATGGATCTCATGACAACAGCTATTGTACAACAGTGTAATCCCTCACCAGCAAAGTGGTAGTCACTTTGGCTAATTAGTTGTGTGTGTGTGTTTGTGTGTATCTTTGTGTGTGTGTGTGTGTGTGTGTGTGTGTTCAATTACAGTGACTAGACACTCCATGTGACTATCGGGTGTGACCGACGCCCTCCGGAGCTGACAAGTCTCAGTGATGATGTCATTCTCTGGAGACGGGAGCATGTCTGGTTAAGATGATTTGGTTTTAGCTGATTTGGTTTTTTAGCTGATTTGGTTTTAGCTGATTTGGTTTTTTAGCTGATTTGGTTTTAGCAGATTTGGTTTTTTAGCTGATT
The DNA here is from genome assembly GCF_046629955.1 of Centroberyx affinis. Taxonomy (NCBI): domain Eukaryota; kingdom Metazoa; phylum Chordata; class Actinopteri; order Beryciformes; family Berycidae; genus Centroberyx; species Centroberyx affinis. Next base: position 103,949 of record NW_027280559.1, read on the forward strand.
TGGTTTTAGCTTATTTGGTTTTACCTGATTTGGTTTTAGCTGATTGGTTTTAGCTGATTTGGTTTTAGCTGATTTGGTTTTAGCTGATTTGGTTTTTAGCTGATTTGGTTTTAGCTGATTGGTTTTTAGCTGATCTGGTTTTAGCTGATTGGTTTTTAGCTGATTTGGTTTTAGCTGATTGGTTTTAGCAGATTGTTTCAGCTGCTACAGGCTGGACATGGAGACAGGCAGCAGAGTGTAAAAATCCTCTATGTTTAAGCTTTATTTTATCCGGGAAAGTGAAGTCAAAGTGCAGCTCCGTCACACTGGAGCTGATCAGCAGCAGTAGCAGTAGTAGTACTAGACTAGCAGTAGTAATACTAACAGTAGTAATAGCAGTAGTAGTAATAGTAGTAATACTAACGATAGCAGTAGTAGTAGTAGCAGTAGTAGCAGTAATAGTAATACAGTTGTAGTAGTAATACTATTAGTAGTAGTAGTAATAATACTGATAGTAGCAGTAGTAGTAGTAGTAGTATCAGTAGTAGTAGCAGTAGTAGTAGTATCAGTAGTAGTCGTAGTGGTAGTAATACTGATAGTAGTAGTAGCAGTAATAGTAGTATCAGTAGTAGTAGTAGTAATACTGATAGAAGTAGTAGTAGTAGTAGTATCAGTAGTAGTAGTACCAGTAGTAGTAGCATCAGTAGTAGTAGTAGTAGTATCAGCAGTAGTAGCAGTAGTATCAGTAGTAGTAGCAGTAGTATCAGTAGAAGTAGTAGTATAATACTTGTAGTAGTAGTATCAGCTGCTCACCCTCTCGGTCTCCAGAGCGTATGCTAACTCTGAGTTCGGCTCTCTGAACTTGAAGCAGGATTTCCTCCACTCATAGTTGAAGACGTGAAACGTTCCGCCGAATAAAATCTTCCTCAGGTTCTGAAAATGAAAAGAAACATCAAGCAGAAACATAAGTGGTCTGGTTGTGTTTTCTTAACTGTGTGTTGTAGATAACACACTTCAGTTTCAGCCAGACCAACACAGGAGGGTCTTTCCATTCGTTCTTATCGGTCAAGTCTCCATCTGATGTTTCCTTGGCTGCCAAGTAAACTTCCAGGATCTTTATCCGTTCTCTCTCTGGTTCTTATTAGTACGGATGGAGCTTCGACTCCAAAAGAGTCAATTCTCAATTCCATCACGTCGATTCTGAAAATCGATTCTACTAATAAACGGAATTGGAGTCAACTCCTGTTGCAATCTCATCGAAGACACTGTTTCATTTAAACAAATTTATAATTAATTAATTCATCCATTGGACAGTTGCTACAAAACCCGTTGAGTTAACCAGCCTTTATAGAACATTTGTACCAGCTTTTGTACCATTTTGTGGTAATGTAATAAATTAATTTTGTTGTACAAATTACATTTTTGTGTTGATTTTTATTTGAAGTCAGAATTGGAATTGACTGATGTGGGATCGTTCATCCCTACTCATTAGATTATTATGACGTAAATTACGTCACGGAGAACACAAGCCGACAGGGCTGAGAACCATGAAGTGTGTGATCCTGGTGTGATTCATGCTAACACTGCTGGACGACACTGTGTGTTGAACGCTCTGATGGAAGTTAACCTCATACTTCTTCTTCTTCTGTTTATTCCAAACAAACAGGAAACATAAAACGCATCACTTCCTGTGAACCAGAGGATTTTTCCCAGCAAAAAGCGACCAGACAGAAGTTTCTATCAAAGATTCAACATCCCAGCTGGAAAACTGTTCTGGACTCTCTGTCTTTTTAAATATAAAACACCACACAAGCATATATTAACAAAGATCATTAATATGGATATGGATAACTCAATTATATTGGAAAACAATGGGAGTCTATGAGTTCAAACCTGCAGTAGAACAGACAGTAGGAACTTCTGTGGAAATACATCAGAGGATTTAGACTTTTCATGGAGAGGAAAAGTAAAATGACACCGGTGTTATTCTATAAAGACATTTCTTTAGACCATCCGTCTGAATGTGTTCTGCTCTAACATGAACTTCAGCTGTCGGCTTCAGGATAAACACAAACTGTTAGCTGCTTAACAGACATGAATTAATAAGGAGACTTAACACACACACACACACACACACACACACACACACACAAATATGCACACCAACACAGACACACTGTCTTAACGTATCGTCTCTATCGGCTTTTTATCATCTTTTTATTGTCTTTGTGTTGTCTTTTTACGTCTTTTATCTTTTATCTTTTATCTTAACTCTATCTTAATTTTATCTTACTTTTATCTATTATTTTATTTATTTTGGTTTTCATCCTACGATTATACCACTATTTACTTGAATGTTTGCTCTTTTCCACCTCTGTCCTCCTATGAATTTAATCCTTGTTTATTTGTCAAAGCACTTTGTAAACTCTGTTTTTAAAGGTGCTATATAAATAAAGTTATTATTATTATAGGTATGTGTGTGTGTAAGAATATTATACAGCTCCTACACACACACACACACACACACACACACACACACACCGACAACCAAGGACATGAATTAATAAGAGGACTTAACCGCTAGGCTTCTGTCTCCTTAGACACACACACACACACACACAGAGAAACACGAAAATGTACACTTACACACACACACACACACACACACACAGACACACTTACCTAATTAAATAGGTAAGTGCATGGGTGTGTGTAAGACTGTTATGCAGCTCCTTACACACACACACACACACACACACAGTTTGTGGTTTGTGTGTAAGCAGCTGGTCTGTGATCAGTTGAACAGGCAGACAGCAGCGGTGTCAGGTGACCTGTTCCAGTTTCCCATAAATACGGTGGATAGAAAGGACACGCCCACTCACATCAAAACCCCCAAAACACTTTATCCTCCACCCTGCCGTCCTGCCGGTGGCTCCGTCAGTACAAACTGTTTCAGCCGAGCTTTGTTCAAACTCACAGAACTTTATTTTAAATTCTAGTCCAGATGTCAAGGTTTCCAAAGACACCAAACATGTCAGGCTGAACTACATCTAGATTTCTTCCACTTGTTGTTATGTTGCAGGTGTTTGAATATTTCACTCAATAGTCATATTATTATTAATATTCAATATTTCACTTCAGTGAAGCGTTGAAACAGCAAATACAGAATATGGAGGAGACACTGCAGTGCAGGATTTTTTAAACATGTTAACTCGTATTCTCACAATATCAAACTACTTCATAGTACAATGCTGTGATTAGGAATAATATAGGAACTAATGCTTGAGCTACAGTTATCTGCAGCTGTATGAAGCGGGGTCACAAACGTCGCTAAGAGGGTTTTTGGCACGACCACTAGGAGTCGCCAAAATCAACAATTTTCAAATCCTACACAGGTAACCTGACTTGCCAGATGGCTTGTTACACAGAACCATCTGGGAAGTCGTCATTGGAAACTGTTTGGAAAAGAGCAGGCACTTTAAAAAAATACTTGGCAGGTGATTGGATGAACCATCTGTCTGTCACCGTCTATCCCGGGCTAACTTCAACCAATCAGATCGACGAACCATATAAACAAACTCTTGCCGAAGCCGGTCGGGAGAAGAGCGAAAACATCTTTTCCATCCAGAAAAGCCTTCAGTGCCGTTCTTTGCTCTTCTTTCAATGAAGAAATACTCTGCAGTTCAGAAGTAACTGATGTTACAGCAGCATCTACGCAGCCTCTTTAGGAGCCGCCATTGTTGTGAACGAACATTCGCTTCTCGCTGTCGCCACACCTAAGCCCCGCCCCCTGCTGCCCTCACAGGACACTGATCGGTCCGCACCGCTGTGGTTCGGCCACAAACGGATAACTTGAAGCCTGGAAGATGGATTCTCGCGTGATCGTGATCTCGCGAATCCAGCTGCCTCGCAAGGTAAACACATAGGGGCTTTAAGAGGAAATTTAAGGGGAAAATCAGAGTTCAAGTTTTGTTAAAATCAGCTGTTGGTGATGTTCTTCTCATCTCTGGCTCCATTCAGTAGTTTGTTGTGTTTTTCTTCTTGGTGGATAATCGGCCAATCGTAGACCAGGTGATGTCACCTCTGGATGTTTCCAGCAGCTCCAGTGGAGTCTGATATGAGAAAATGTTTCAGGATGTAAAACCTCAGCGGTAAACGTCAGGTTTTGGTGTCAGTCCCTCAGGATCAAAGAGCGAGGGCTTCTTTCTAGAGCCGCCATTTTGCACCGAGAGACGTTCAACAATCATACAGGGAGAGATCCATCAGAGAAGAGGAGCGAGACCAGAATGCACTGCAGCAGAGAGACAGGCTGGGCTTTCACTTTTTCAAGGCTGGAAAAACTTTCTCTATATCCCCCCGTCCCAATTCGGCCCCTAAACACTCGGCCTGCTGCTGCAGGTCCTTCACCCTCTGCCTCGGTTCCTCCTGTGAGTGGCTCCTCCCTCCTGATACAACACTGACACTTCTGACTGAGTGTCACTCAGACCGAAGGGGAATGTTTAGGGGGCGTGACGGGACGGGGGGCTCCGCTCTCTCTCTCCACATCTCTCACTACACAGATGCTGCCTTCAAATGGAACTCGTGAGCTCACAGTTACGACATGGGAAGTCGTGTACACGATATGCTTGGCGTTCAAGTGGTTAAGTCGTGGTTAGGTTGTGAGAGCACCGCTGCTAGGCAACTGTCGGCGTCTAGAAGCCACCGAGGCTAACAATTTAGCTAGCTAGCGAGCAGGTAACATAATGCAGGAAATGCAAAGGCATAATGACAGAGGAAAAAGATGAGGCCGTTTGGAATATCAACATTTTCCTCAGACATATTATAAAATTACTAAGAAAAACTCTATACGACTAAAATTACAATATATTTACTTACCATCCACCGAAAAATTACCTTCCATGGCCTCCGCCATTTCTGAAAACGTCAACAAACACGTCACAACTCGTGAACTCGGAGCTTTCAGAAAATTTCCACTTCCGAAGTTGTGAATACCACAGGAGGGGGGCTTCATATGGACTCTTCTCGTGAACACGGTGAACACGACCCCATTTGAAGGCACCAATAGTCCCAACCCCTTCTCTGAGGGTGGCTGAAAGGCCTTCTGGGAAATGAAGGAAATGACTAACTGAAGTAGAAACAGATGAGGCAGTCAGTCAGTCAGTCAGACAGACAGACAGACAGACAGAGAAACAGACAGACAGACAGTCAGACAGAGAGACAGACAGACAGTCTCACCACAGACAGGTCCTGGGTGAGCGGCTCTCCTCCCAGACTCGGGGAGACAGCGAGCGTTCTGGGGATGGAGCAGAGCGACGGCAGGCTGCTGCAAGGGGGCGGAGCCAACGCCTCGTCTGGCTCCTCCTCCTGACCGCCGCACAGCCTCTGAGGAGCACACACACACACACACACACACACACACACACATTTCAGAAACACACACAGAATTTACTCACCTCTCGTTTTCTTCCATTGAAAACACACAAAGGTAAAAAAAATTATAATTCTGGTAGCAAATGCAATTTCGCCCCTTCAGAGTCAGAGTCACTTGAACTCTGACCAGTGGATTCACACAGTCAGTGGGACAAAAACCATCAGTTAGTCTGCAGATAAGGAGAGTGAAGACCTGACCCTGACCCTGAAACAACGGAAACCAAACTTCACTGCCAACTGTTAAACCTTAAAATGACTTCCCAGGTAGGTGAGCTTCCTTCGATAAAGAGCCTCATCTTGAAGTGTGACATCATCACAACAGTTTGTGACCTCATCAAACCCATTTACCAAATCAAGCTGTGATCTCAACGGGGTTAAAAACATATGAGCAAACACAGCCGCTCTCTTGAATTTGGACTGACAGACAGGAGAATCAGACAGGCTTTAAAACTGCAATAAGCAACACATTTGTAAATAACACACAGCAAAGCCACTGCACTACGGAGGCCTACTGAGGACAAACATTGCGAAGCACCTTGCATAAAGGCTAACAGCTAAGCTAACCGTACCTCTACCTAAGTCTCACCGGTTACCAGTCCCACTTTGTTTAACAAATTTACTCGATCGCTTCATCGATTCCGCCATCACGAGAATTTTTTCAGGAGTGGGAGGGGGAGGAGGGAGGAGACAAGCTATTTAAAAAAAAAATGAAAAGCTGCTGAATGGAGCGGGAGGAGCTTCGTTCAGGAGCAGAATCTGGCAACAAGCTTTAGAAAAGAGGAGAAAACAGCAACACAGCTGGATATTGGTTCATATCATTAAGTCAATGAAATCTCCACACAGCACACATTAGCTTCAGGATCGGTTCAGGATCTGATGTCGCTTACTGCAGGTTTAACATCTTTTCATCTTGATGGAAACATCTGATAATCCAACAAGCCGCGACTCTTCACTGAGGCTTTACTGAGCGCTCATGAGCTACAGAAGCGTCCGGAGAGAGCAACGACTTGAGCTGAGGTTAACTTCATGCAAATTACGGTGATGCTAATTTTTGATTTTCTCCCCGCTGTAACATCTCAATATGTACTGAAGTTCATATCAGATGTTTGTTCCATATTGACCAGGAGGAGAAACTGATTGGAGCTTCGGACCTGTGTGTGGAAACAGACTCAAGCTGCTTTCCACTGCACTCGGAACTCAGAGAAAAACGACTTCCATCACGGAAAAGTGCAAAGGAACGGTCGCTCAAGTCGGAGTTCCCAGTCGGAAAGTCGGACAAAATTATTTCCGCCCGAGTTGTCCGACATCAACACAGCTGACGTCACAGCATCAACTTGTACGTAATAAAACTTGATTTTACTTGATATGTAGTTTTTGTGAAAACCTGTTGTAACAACTTTGTAGTTTCCATTTGTAACGTAATTCAGTGACTTGCGCTTCGTTAGTAGACAGAAGTCTTTGCTGTATGAACTCGCCTGCTAACGTAACCTGAGCTGTCAGATAGCTGCCGGTAACGTTAACGGGTAAAGGCTGTTGCGTCCATGTTTTCCCGAGAAGACGCACTGGAACGCATTTAGATCGGAGGTCGGTAGTTCCAACTCTGAACCACTGATCTCCGACTTCCAATGGACCATCAGCCAACAAAGTGATTCTGATTCTGTACGACAGCCGAAACTAAAACGGCAAAGTAAACGGTAAAACGGTGTTGTGAAGAAATATAGACGAGGTACATTTTGCTTACTAAATAATAAACAGGGAAATTGTTAATTTGATCATGCTTGTCCTGGTTCACGGCCGGCCTGCTGAGGAGCTCCACCTCAAACTTCATACTGGGTGCAACCGAACTTGATCGCCAGGGGGCGGGGCTTCTAGCATGTGCCTGGTGCTGCTCATGAAGCTTTGGGTGTGAGCGCACAGTCGGACTGACAGAACAGAATCCCGCCCGGCTGTTCAGGTTGGTCAAGGCCCCTCTGACCTTTAACCCCTGTGATCCTCAGACAGGGCTGTTGGGGTAAAGTCTAGGCTTAAGGTCAAAGGTGACTGAGCGTTCTCTGTCCGGCCTGAGGAGGTTAGACCGCTCCATCAGTGTCGTCCTTTAAATCCGCCGGTGGCTCCATCATTACAAACACAAGCTTTGTTCAAACCTACTGAATTTTATTTTAAATTCTAGTCCAGATCTCAAGGTTTCCACAGATCCAAACATGTCAGGCTGAGCTACAGGGAAATGTGGAGAAACCGAAGCTCAAACATCTGGATTTCCTCCAGTTGCTGTGATGTTGCAGCAGCTTGTTTGAATATTTCTCTCAAGTCTCAGCAGCTGCAGCTTCAGTGAAGAGCTGAACAGCAGAGACACAAGATGAGGAGACGCTGATGGATGGAGGATGGTTTTATAACTTTGAAGCTGCTTCAGGGGAAATTTAAGGGGAAAATTAGAGTTCTTCTTTCTCACCGTTTCTGATTTTACTTTTATGTTTCTTTTTATTGCCTGTTTGTGAAGCGTCTTCTTTTGAGAGTTGCTCTTTCAATAAAAATATCATTATTATCATTATTATTATTATTATTTCTTATTATATTTATTAATATTTCAGGAATTGGTATGAAGTAAAACCAAAGAAATCCTCAGGACTCACGTCAGGGTTTTTGTTGATTTCCTGTTGAAGCAGCTCGATGTAGCCCAGCCTGCAGTCTGACATCACTACTACTACTGCTAATACTGCTAATACTGCTAAACTACTACTGCTAATACTGCTAATACTACTACTACTACTGCTAATACTGCTAGTAATAGGCTACTACTGCTGCCTCCACTACGGTTATGACTACTACTACTAATAATAATAGTATGACTGTGACTACCAGTGCTGCTACTGAAACTCTTCTTCTTCTTCTTCTTCTTCTTCTTCTTCTTCTTCTTCTTCTTCTTCTTCTGTACAGGTGTTAGTCAGACTGCAGCTCCTGGTTAAACTCCTGGAGCTCGTTCAACAAACTCCTGGTGAACTGCATGAAAACACTCAGCTGAATAAACTGTCCGCTACAACAGAGAGAGAGAGAGAGAGAGAGAGAGAGAGAGAGAGAGAGAGAGGGAGAGAGAGAGAGAGGGAGAGAGAGAGAGAGAGAGAGAACAGAAGGTGGATATACCACACAGCATGAACAGTGAAACTAAATACTGCTCTCTCTCTCCCTCTCTCTTTCTCTGTCTCTCTCCCTCTCTCTCGCTCTTCCTCTCTCTCTCTCTTCCTCTCTCTCTCTCTTCTTCTCTCTCTCTCTCTCTCTGTGACACCTGGTCGTTACAGGACACAGATCAGGTTCTGTGACGAGACCACAATACACACACACACACACACACACACACACACACACACACACACACACACACACACCGGTCCCCTAAGTGTTTTCTGATTGGATGTCAGGGAGTCACCTGATAGGAAACAGAACTACTGACCGAACCAAGAACCACAGACAGACGGGTTCTGGATCTGAGTCACATGTTACTCTGCAGAATAAGGTTTTCTCATAAAACATGTTTCATTGTTAGAGTTTAAACTCCAACAGGATCTGGAGCAGTTAGACGAACATTAAAATACTTCTGACAGGTTCATGCTTCAATAATCTAACTCTCCGACAGAATGACGACTTTTACTTTTCATACTTCAGAACATTTTACTGATAATACTTCTATACTTTTACTGACGTAAACTTCTGAATGCAGAACTTTACTTTTATTTTTTATTTATGGTATTGCTGCTTTTACTGAAATTAAGGACTTGAGGACTTTTTCCACCGCTAACTGCTTCACACTCGGCATGGAGACACAGCAGAGATTCTGAATCTCAAGTGAACTTCCTGGTTAAATAAAGTTTAAATAAAAACATAAAAAAACAAACCTGGGTCAGATCTACCAAACCTCTATAGATGCTCTGTGGACAGACGGCTAGTTAGCTTGCTGACCTCCCCAGGTTCAAACTAGCCATACTAGCCTACAGCTAGCTAGGTAAGCTAGCTAGCTAGCTGCTGACATTCAACAACATGAAGCCATGAACATGAACGAATGAAAAAAGAAGTCAGTGCCATTTATATTTTTATTTATATTTTGACCAGAGTTCCTTCTTTGCCAGTCAAGTTTGCTAGTTAGCTAATTTGTATGGATGGAGATTCGATCACGTCGATTCTGAGAATCGATTCTACTGATAAACAGAATTGGAGTCGACTCCTGTTGCAATTTTCGACTCTAAGAGAATCAAAGATACTGTTTAGTTTAAACAAATTTGTAAGTGATTCGTTCTGATTTAGGCCTATCTATACTAATCTGTGTTCGACTGCCTCGGTCTGATCCATTTCACAACAAGTGTGGAGGGAGAAACTCAAGGCTCATTGGCTGAATGCCAACCGGCGTAAAACTTACAATTTTGTGTTGATTTTCATTTAGAATCGTAATCAATTAAAAATCCATTCCATCAATTCCATTACAAAAAGTCGAGTCGGAATCATCCGTCTCTACTAATTTATGATCTTTGGCTCCGCCCACTGAGGTTTAACTCAACCAATGAGATTATTTCTGACTGAAATGTTTGCAGCTAAAAAGTCGATCCTGTCAGACAGAATTAATACTGAAATATTATTTCAGGTCTGTGCACTAATCTGACAAATATAACAACATATGGAAGAAATCAGTTAGATTAATAGGCATGAAAATATACAGTATTATCTTTGAGTTTATGTTTTCTACCATGTTGATGTTGTGGCTTTTTATAATAACATGACAGCAAATTATATTTCTTTTATGCATTGTTTTTCTTCAGTAGGAATCTCTTCTCTGTATTACACAAGATAGATACTGTAGATAGATTGATAGATTTAAGGAAATGAAACTTACTGTTATATGTTGTAATTCCAGCCTGTAGGGAAATGACAGAACAGTTAGCTCTGAATTCAAATTAGCTTAATTTTATTTATTTAAATTTAAAGGCATGGAATCTAGTTTGTATTTTTTATATATGAAACAATGTTTAATGTATTCGTCCCTGTTAAATAAACGAGTAAACACACAGGCAGACAGACAGACAGGCAGACAGACAGACAGACAGACAGGCAGACAGACAGACAGACAGGCAGACAGACACACAAGCAGACAGACAGAGAGACGGACAGAGAGACAGACAGACAGACAGACAGACACACAGGCAGACAGACAGACAGGCAGACAGACACACAGACAGACAGGCAGACAGGCAGACAGACAGACAGACACACAGGCAGACAGAGAGACAGACAGACAGACAGACAGACAGACAGGCAGACAGACAGACAGACAGACAGACAGGCAGACAGACAGACAGACAGACAGACAGACACACAGGCAGACAGACAGACAGACAGACAGACAGAGAGACAGACAGACAGACAGACAGACAGACAGACAGACAGAGAGACAGAGAGACAGACAGACAGACAGACAGACAGACAGACAGGCAGACAGACAGGACCTGTTGGACTCCTCCCTCCTGCGCTCCAGCTCAGACATTTGGGTCAGGATCTCCTGCAGCGTCTCCTCCTCCATCTGACAGGAACAACAAACCAAACACACCTGATCCTCTGCTGTCCGTCACACACTCACACACACTCACACACACACACACACACACACACACACACACACACACACACTGACATGCTCCAAAACACACAGCAGCATGGACCCAACCATTTCATCATGATAATATAAGAATAATAATAAATGTGATTTAAGAGCAACTTGCTCAGACCCAAGAACACAAAAATCTGGTAAGCTTCATTAAAACTGCAAACATTAAAAAGAGAATAAAAGGGAACAGAGCTCATTGGACAGGAGTTTAGTTTCTGTCTGTCTGTCTGTTAGCAGGATTGATAACCATTGATAACTTCAATGGTTATCAATCCTGCTAACAGACAGACAGACAGAAACTAAACTGATAACCATTGATAACTCCAAGTTATCAATGGTTAAAGTTATCAAGACTTAATTTGCAAAAACAGATAAACACTCCTGGAAAAAAATGAACTGACTGTTGTTTGTAACGCTTCACAGAACAAACTTTCTGAATCCAAAACCTGGTTTGTTGCAAAGTCCAATATCACCTATTGACAACGCATTACTAGTTTGATTATTGATTGATTGATATTACCTGGAAAACAAAATATGATTACTGATTCATTAAGTAATGTTTTTTATTTCTCTCACCATGTGTAACAGGTATTCAGTGTTGATGAATGTGATGCAGAGGTGGGACTCGAGTCACATGATAATTGCTTGAGACTTGACTTGATGCATGAAGAGAAGACTTGAGACTTGACTTGACTTGGGTTCTGGTGACTTGGGACTTGACTCTGACTTGTACTCTGATGACTTGAAAAGGTTTCTAAAGTCTTGACTTGAGATCTTGTGTTTGTGTAAATGACTCAGATTGAAAGTGATGAGATTTGTTCCAGCAGACGACTGAATTTAAATTCTGTTTTCTGAATTTGTATGGAATGATTGAATTTATTGAAGTTGAAACTGATTATAGAAATCAAACTCATGATGCTCTTACCAAGTTTTTATCCTATTAAAACCATATTGCATTGAAAAGTCCTAGATATTTAGTTTTCTTTAAGATATTAAATTGATACTGGACTCTTGATTTGTTCTGACTTGACTTGCTGTTCTACATTTAGACTTGAGACTTGAGCCTCAAGACTTCAGACTGACTTGGGACTTTAATTCATACACAAGAAGAAACAGGATTTCATTTGGTCTCATCAGTCTGAGGTTCAGCAGCAGTTTAGCTTTTTCGGTTTTGTGTTTACAGTTTTGGGAAAATGGAGAATAATTTCAAGCAGCTGGAAGACGAACAGGCAGAGAGCGCCCTCTGCTGGTTCACTGCAAACAACGGAAAAACTACTGTAGCATGAACTGTGTTGAAGTGCTATGGAGGACAGAATCGTCCATAATTAGAAATACATATGACCAAATACATCTATCAATAAATAAATAAATGTGTAAAATTAAATGCAGAGAAACCTGTCAATAAATGAATGAAAAAATAAAAGTGAGCATAATTCAATAAGTGAATGAGTAAAACATATATTGAAGAAGAAATAAATAATACATTTCCTTACTTGTTTTTCCCCCAAATCATTTATTTCAGTATTGATTTATTTCTGTATTTTCTGTGACATCAGTATTTTCAGTTCATCGTCACTCCATGTGACTGGATGGCTTTTTTCACCTTGTTAGCTGAATTTCCATGCCATAATATACAACTATTTAACAATAAACACTGGGAAAAAAATGTTCTTGTATTTTTATATCAGAATCTCATTCTTCTTCCTTCCTGGAAAACAGAGTATCTTTAATGGTGACATCACACTGCACCAGGAGGAGGAAATAATAACCCCAATAACCCCCCCCCCCCCCCTCCGCCCCCTTAACTGATCTCCCATTGGTTTAGACTTTTGAATGCATATGAATGTATAAGTGTGTGTGTGTGTGTGTGTGTGTGTGTGTGTGTGTAACAGCACAGTCTGACTGGAGTTTCCATCACTGTAAATGGTTTTCAGCTTTTATCATGTTAGCAGATATTTGATATTTTCCTTCGTTTTAGTTGTTTTTCAAAGTAAAATATTATTCTGAAACAAACTGTCTAAACGAGTTTCTCCCAGTGAAGAAGACAGCAGCAGTTTAAACTCAGAAAGAGAGAGAGAGAGAGAGAAAGAGACACATCATAGGAGGGAGAAATACATAAATAAATGGGGAAATAATAATAATAATAATAATAATATTAATAATAATGATAATAACAACTTTATTTGTATAGCACTTTTCTGAAAACAATATTTACAAAGTGATTTACATAGCTACAATAAACCCCAAAGAGACAGTGATGTAAAAGTACCACAATTAAATAAAATGTAGTTGGATTAAAAAAAGAATAAATAAATAAATAAAAATTAGGAATAAAAGGTGATACAAGGGATACACAGATACAACTAGAAAACAGAGATAGAACTAAAAACAGAAAATAGTAACAGTAATAGAAGTGTGTGTCTAACCACATGAATGCCCAGACAAGGGATTTAAAGGTGATGACCATATAGATCATTTTCCTTGTTGATGCCTTATCTTACTGTTCTTACTTACTATGCATTTATGCACACTGTTATCTATTTATATATTTATTCTGGATTTTTATTGATTTTATTTTTTAACATGTATTTATTTTGTATTTGATGGATTTTTTCCTATTTATTTCTAATTATGGGTGATTCTGTCCTCCACAGCAGTTCAATAAACCAGCAGTCCGTGTTGGGTCAGTCAGACCTGGGCACCGCAGATCTGCATCAAACAGAACCAGAATCTGTTTTATTTGCACATACAAGGAATTCGACTTGGCCTTTTAGTTTCCGTCTTTGTATGTATGGAGTAAAAAAGAGAATGAATTTGGGCAAAAAATTATTGTAAATTAATTTTTAAAATAGTGTTTGTATTACACAATACCTGTTGCAAACATATAGAAAACACCTGTTGTGAACTTATTTCATTATGTCTGTAAAATAAACTAAAACTAGCATTTTTTAAACTACTAAATATGACAATAAAAAAAACCCTAAAAATAAATGTGTAAAAAAACAACACACACAGACACACAAAAAAACCAAACACACCCAAACCCACAGTGAAAACTAACTGACATTGAATTAAAAAATGGAACAGTATATAAAAACTAAAGATGAAATCTGAACCTATAATAACCCTGGTGTGCACGGTGCAGGTCTCTCTGCATCAGTGTGAAGAGAAACTGAGGATAAATGAATGTAAAGACATAATGAGAAGTATCAGGACAAATTCAAACAGGCTTCGTATTTGACAGAAGAAACAGTTTCATCATCCATAAAACTGAGGAAGTTTCCCCCAGAGGTTCTGTGGCTCTGAAATCAGGACAAAACTTTCGGTCCAGAAAATTTTGTGTGTTGACTAAAACACAAAATAACAACTATACGTTCTATGTGATTCATTATTGTCTAAATGTTTATTTATGAGAGCAGAATATTGTATTTTAGTGGTACTGACCATTTAGTTGAGAATATGCTGAAAAAATAGAGGGGTCACACTTCATATATACAATAAAAATGGCTTTGCTGTGAGGTGAAATGTAAAGGTAGTGAAAAATGAAAACTAATTCAAAACTATTTTGTTTTCATTTAGTACTAAAAAGAATGCAGGACAGTCCAATTTTGTATGATATAGCCCGTCTGCCTTTTGTAATAGTTGCAATATAATTTTTACGAAAAGCTGGAATTATGTCAAAAGACTTCTTGATGAGCAGGATTTAATAATCAAGAAAAATGGCACTAGTTGAATTCCAAATATGTCAAGATGATGAACATGATGAACAGGAACCTGATTCATACTCAATCTCTTTAGTCACAACAAGATATAAATATATGTATATATATATATACACATATATATGTCAAAAATGGCTTTACTATGAGATACAATGTAAAGGTAGTGAAAAATGAACAGAAGTTTAAAAAACTCCACAGCTCAAATCTATTACTTTAATTTAATGTTAATCTTACCTTGTTCCACAGTGCAGTCTGTCCACGTTAAGCTCCTTTTACTGAGGAGGTTGTGGGATGTCGGATGGTTTTATGGCTCTGCTGAGTTACATATTCATGAAGAGTTACTGCAGGCGGTCTGCCTGTTCTGGTTTGTCCTGCTGTGTGTTGATGCTGTGACAGGCAGCAGTGCTGAGCCTGGTTGGATGGACACAGTAAAACCTGTTTGTTTTTTTACAGAGCCATTTTGAGAAGTCAGGAGAAGCTAAACCTGGGGACACATTAAAAGATTTTTCCAATCATAAGCGACAATGAAAAGATTGGGCAGCGCACATTTAACAACTATTTGTAGATTTTCAATCTCTTGTGACTCTCACACATAACAATGGCTGTCTTTGAGAAGCACAGATCTAAAGACCACAGACCGTATTCAGACGCCTGAGAATAATATGACTTTTTGTGGTTCACCTGCACTAGCAAGAATGTATTTTTCCACAATATTTTGATACCAAAAATAAAAGTGTAGGCCATACAGCTTGCAGCAGTTGTGGTTTGTGATGCAGTTTGCATGGAAAAAAGACTGAGAACACACTCAGGTTTCTTTTTCTTTCCCGGCTCAGCCATTGCACACGTTGGATCTTGTGTTTTCACTTCCGGTATTAAAAAGTGGTGTTTTGAGTCTTTGAGGAGCGCAAACCACACGATCATGCAAAGACCAGCCCCGATAAAATGAAACACGTATGATCTAATCATGACGTTGCCCATTTGGATCACAGGAGAAAGATTTGAGTCTTTCCCACACATAACGATTACAGCTGCAACTATACAGCACAACCCTGACCTACCTGGACTACCTGGACTACCTGAACTACCTGGACTACCTGAACTACCTGGACTACCTGGACTACCTGAACTACCTGGACTACCTGAACTACCTGAACTACCTGGACTACCTGGACTACCTGGACTACCTGGACTACCCTGAACTACCCTGGACTACCTGGACTACCCTGGACTACTCTGGACTACCGGAACTACCCTGAACTACCCGGATTACCCTGAACTACCCTGGACTATCTTGGACTACCCTGAACTACACTGGACTACCTGGACTACCCTGAAATACCTGGACTACCCTGGACTACCTTGGACTATCCTGGACTACCCTGGACTACCCTGAACTACCCTGGACTACCTGGACTAACCTGAACTACCCTAAACTACCCTAGACTAGCTCAACTACCTGGACTACCCTGAATTACCCTGGACTACCATGAACTACCTTGGATTACCCTGAACTACCCTGGACTACCTTGGACTATCCTGAACTACCCTGGACTACCTGGACTACCCTGAACTACCCTGGACTACCTGGACTCCCTTGGGCTACCTGGACTAACCTGAACTACCCTGAACTACCTGGATTACCCTGAACTACCTTGGGCTACCTGGACTAACCTGAACTACCCTGGACTACTCTGGACTACCGGGACTACCCTGAACTACCCTGAACTACCTGGATTACCCTGAACTACCCATGACTATCTTGGACTACCCTGAACTACACTGGACTACCTGGACTACCCTGAAATACCTGGACTACCCTGGACTACCTTGGACTATCCTGGACTACTCTGGACTACCCTGAACTACCCTGGACTACCTGGACTAACCTGAACTACCCTAAACTACCCTAGACTAGCTCAACTACCTGGACTACCCTGAATTACCCTGGACTACCATGAACTACCTTGGATTACCCTGAACTACCCTGGACTACCTTGGACTATCCTGAACTACCCTGGACTACCTGGACTACCCTGAAGCTCCTGGACTACCCTGAACTACCCTGGACTACCTGGACCACCCTGGACTACCTGGACTACCCTTAACTACCCTGGACTACCCTGGACTACCCTGGACTACCCTGAACTACCCTGGATTACTCTGAACTACCCTGGACTACCTGGACTACCCTGGATTACCCTGGACTACCCTGAACTACTCTGGACTATCCTGGATTACCCTGGACTACCCTGAACTACTCTGGACTACCTGGACTATCCTGGACTACCCTGGACTACTCTGGACTACCTGGACTATCCTGGACTACCCTGGACTACTCTGGACTACCTGGACTATCCTGGACTACTCTGGACTACCTGGACTATCCTGGACTACCCTGGACTAACGCAGACTCTGCCTGATCTCAAATTGTTGCCAAATAAGGCTTTGTGTAATGTGCCCCAAGCTTTAGTTAGACACATACTGCAATGTGATGTAATTGGTCAATCAAGATCGATCAACCAATCAATCAATCAAGCTAGATCACAAGGTGAGTCAGTAAAATCCATACCACAACTAAACTGCTGCATTACGGAGAAAATACAAAATTCATATCAATTAATTTTCAGTTGTTTTTATTTAGTGCTAAAAAGAATGCAGGACAGTCCCATGTTGTATGATGTAGCACATGCCTCTGCCTTTTGTAATACTTGCAATATAATTTTACTAAAAGATAGAAAACATCTCATGAAGGTCTTCTTGGTTAGCAGGATTAAATAATCAAGAAAAATGGCACTCGTAGAATTCCAAATATGATAAGACATGGTATGAATGCAATAACACGAACATGATATGAAGTGAAATGATTTTTATAGAAGAATCTGATTAACACTCAATCTCTTTCTCATCCATCAGTGGAGAGGAGGAAAAAGGGTAAAAACTTTTCATGTTCATTCAGGTTTTCCAGGAAGAATGTTTGTCTTTCTAGCACTTCATAGATACATAGAAAACGTTGCCATTTCTCTGAACTCTGTAGTTACTAATGGGACACCACCTACCAATTCTGGTATTTTTCTTTCTTTGTTCTTTTTTTTTTAGTGAAAACTGCCATGCTCAGAGAAACAATCGAGACAATCAGCTCCTTTGTGGGCGGGACTAAAGTTTGAACCATTTGTGCAACAGTTTTTCATATGGATTTCGGAAGAATAATATTTGTTGAAATCACCCCCTTAACCAACATACTGTCTTATACTCAAAGACAATATTTTTGTCAAAAACGACCAACATTCTTGGTGATGTTAGTAAATACACCCAGCATCAGTGTCACTGAAAATAACGCCAGAGCGGCTGGATTCGTCAAAATCAGCCCCCCCACACAGAAAAGAAATCTGTTTGGGAACCAAACAGACATTCAGGCTGAATATCAGGCCGGGCCTAGCCTCCTCTATTGATCAACCACTGCTGCATTGGCATAAAAGTCAAATTTGGAATCACTACTCCGTTAAATCACATGTTAAGATGGAGATATTTTTTTTGCAGTATACAAACACCTTGAAGGCAGTCCAACTGAGTCTCAATCTACCAACAGCCTGGTGAAATCCTGGCCTTTAATTGGCCCTCCTACTGAACAAGACACCACAATTAAACACATGATGGAAACAACATGACACCAGCCCCCCTACAGGATGATGTGTTCATGTTCTTCAGAGAAGGAGCCAGGACCGTCTCGGCTTTTCATCTGAGGAGATGGTTTCTTTTCACCGAGTGGGGAGAGGACCGGCTTAAGAGGGCTCGATTGTTCGATTTGCTTTGTTCTTTCAACAGTTCCTGGCCCAGAGAAGCCGAGGTCCAAACCTCCTATTGAGAAAGACTAACAGGAGAGCTTCAGTGTCACTGCAGGGGGCAGGACGGAAAAAGGCCTGGTCAGAGTGGTCAGGGTGTTTAGAGACTGTCCTGTACCCAGAAAGGCACAGGTTCAATCCCTGAAACAACCAATGTGTACATCAACAGCTGTGTGTCCTGTTGAAGTATTGTAAAGCAAGACACTGAACCCCTGCTTTACTCTATCCACGCTTCCACACTGCAATCACCAAGTCAGCGTCAGTCCATTCATCTGCTACAGAGCTGAGTGACCAAGGAAACTCAGCTGGTGAACTTTTCACCATCATTAGCGATCAAAAGCCAATCAGATTTCTAAATTTCCTTGTTTCCCTACCTATGTCTCATGAACAACAGTTCAAAATGGAGAAGTTGATTCCACCCATTCAACGCTTCCCAGTTCTCTACAGCTTTTTTTGGCTGGACCGCAACAGTGGGGCCACTGTCCTATAAAGGCGAATGTCTGTGACAGACTGACTGAGTGATGAAGTTACACCATTGGTCGGCTGTGGTACGTGGCACATCCATACACGGTCCAGCCATATACTAGGTTTTGACCTAGTCTTGTTTGAAAGATGACAGAATGTATCAAAACGAAGCTTGGAGAACGCTTGACCCATCATTGGGTTGATGGTAAGTTTTGAAGTCATTGAGTTTTTTCTTTTTCTTTTCCAAGTAATGCTACCTAATTAACGCTTGCTAGCTAGCTATGTTAACTCATCAAATGTAACGTTATGAAAGTCAATACCACAGGATTTGCCTGTTCAAAACTTTGTACTCTGAGTGTCTGGCCCTGCCCACAATCAGTCAGAACAGAATGACCCAACCAAGTTGATCACAATGTGCACGCACCGTAAGTTGCTCTGGGTAAGAGTTAGAAGGACTTCAGCTAAATGCATTATGTAGAATGGGCTGTGGTAATTACAGCAGTTTCAATGATTTTCTGAGCACTGGCTCATTCCAACAAGATATCCTTCATCTAATCTTGTTCACGTCAAACTGGTGCCTAATAACTGGCTTCCCCAACTTTTTCACAGTGGGACCCATAGTGACAAGTGTTAGTTTTCTTGGGCCCCAACAGGGAAGTTAGTTAGCTATCTTACAGATTAGTAAGCTACTAGCTAGCTACCTAAGCTAGCGTAATGTGAACCTACAGTATATCCCTGTGAATTGTTGAGATCGATTTGTTTTGAATGTGTTTTTCAGTGGAGAATATATGAAATGATAAATGTTTGTATGATGCATCTTGGTTCGCAACAGCAGCACAGAGCTGAGCTTGACTTGCTCTTCCAGGTATTGTTTCCCAACCCGAGTGTTCAAAACGTCCATCAGAATAAGGGCAGTAATTAAGGCTCCTAACAACTATTAATCATTTACTGGTGTTTACCATTCTGCTGTCTATTAAAGGCATCATGAGAACAATGTTGATCATCACTGCTCACAGGGAGTTCAGATCTCATTGTCTGGTCAGCTCAGTACATGAGATCCACCGCCCCGCTGTTCACGTCCGACTTTTTGGCTTCCTGGAAAGGAAACTGGATCCCTGCCAGGCGGATCAGCAGGATGTTGAGCCCGTGGAGGAGGAAGACGAGGAAGAGGAGCCAGAAGGATCGGTCGTAGTGCTCGGTGTGCGTCTGGTAGACGTAGGTCACATCGTTGAAGTTGGCGATCCGCTCGGACAGACGATAGAGCTTCACCTCCGACGCAAACAGAATCATCACCAGGCAACTGCACAGACCTGCAGGGCGAAAAATAGACTAACTATAAACCACTATTCAAAAAAGCATGTACCTGCACAAAGCACTTGGACAGTTTTTAACCTGTAATTCCAATTTGACTATGTATGCATGGACACTGAACAGGAGGAAAATTAGTGTTATGTATTAAGGCTTTGAAAACTATTATTGTCAAGGGCTGATGGGTAATGTAGTTGTGTTATATGACGGCTAATTGAAGTCTGTAAGATGCTCAGTGTGTGAGTTCTTTTGTCGTGCGCCATAGACATGACAGTCAGAGTATAGTCAGATCAAAGTAGTGTAAATCAAAGTAATAATTCACAACATTTTCCTCTAAATAACTGTCTGTCTGCTCTTTCCTGGGAAAAATCCTCTGCTGCACAGGAAGTGAGCAGCGATAGCCACCATGACTGAACAGACAGAGAAAAGAGTAACTCAAACTGCATCAACAGGAAATCCAAGCTCCGCCCACACCGTTTGATTGACAGGTGATCTGTGGGACGTGCAGTGCAGAAACACCACAGTGAGGCTGAGCAACAAAGATGGAGACTGAATAAATAAAACACGAGGATCTCCCAGATTATCGCTTTAAGTCCCAGTTGAAAGATGCTAGTTTTGTCTTGGCTCTGAAACCCGGTCTGAGCAGCGTTGGATTGGATGCACTGTGTTGAAATATCACAGGATTGTTGTTTCTGACTAAATACATCCGGCTGTTTCAGGTTGCATCTCTAAGTGTCCCGGCCCGGCCCCCTGGTTTCCTAACGGGGTTTTATTCCACACAGCTGGGACTCGTCTCTCCTGCCTGGTGCTGTGTTTCTGTAATTGCAGCTGTTATAAACAGAGCTGCTGCAGATACTGGCTGCTGTCCTGGTTCAGGTCGGCTGTTTGTATGCATCATTAATAACCTGCTCCAACTTGTACCAACCAATAAACCCTATTTCTACCTATCTGTCGTCTCCTGCCGTCCCCACATTGTCTCTGTCTCGCTCTCAATTAAATTAAATTAAATTAAATTAAATTCCGTTCAAAACACAGGAAGGATGTTGTACAAGAGGCCAGCTGTTTTCCAGCAGTTTAGCCCCCCCTGCTGGACATTCTTGCTAGACTACTGACTTTGTCCTACTATAAACTGAGGAAAACTGTCCTTCTGTCTGTCTGCCTGCATCCATTTTACTCCTCAATGGGTCGGCCAATCAATCTGAAACTGCACCTGGGCATTGAGCAGTGGCATAGGCAGGGATTGACAAAGCAGATTTTTCCATTTTCCCAAATTTACGCTATTTATGCACATTTTTGGCGAGTCTGTTGTGGCGCGCGGATCCCCGGGTCTGGACTAGTGAACAGTTAATTGGTAGAACTTTATTTGCTGGGGAAGTGTCAGTCATTCATCCCCCCAGTTCTCTGGCCTATCAGTGCGCTCAATGTGCGGGACTTTGAACTTCGGCCATTCTGTTACTTATTTCTGTTCAGTTTGCTCTCCTCCATCCTCAGGGGCGGATGTTTCCCCACGTTGCCCGTTGGCTTGTGATTTGATGCTGTTCCCTGTGGAGTCTGATGTAACCACACACATCTTTGAAAGTTCGGATCATCAAGTGTTGTTGCCCTTTGTATTATTTTGGTTGCCATTTGGTGGAATAAATTTTTCATTGATTGGACATGAATGAGTTCTGACCGGACTATCTTACGCACCGGGTTAACAAACAATTCTGGTTATCTCCACTCACATACAGATGTGTTTGCCAAAGCACCACTTTAGGTAATATCATGGTTGTAGTAATACTAGTAGTACTAGCATTAGTAGTAGTTGGGTTAGTACTTTCTAGTCGTAATAGCTGCACTAGTAGCAGCATTAATAGTAATACCAGTAGCAGTACTAGTACTAGTACTGGTACTAGTAGCAGTATAAGTATTATTATTATTATTATTATTGTTGTTATTTGTAGTAGTAATAGCAGTGTTATTAGTAGTACAGAGATGTAATTGTGTGTTTCTCACAGCAGATGAAGTTCCAGAGGTAAAGTCCCATGGGGCCTTGCAGCGTCTCGTAGGGGCGGCCGAAGGCGTTGAAGAAGAAGAAGCCGGTGGCCACAGAGGAGAAGAGGATCAAGACACCACAGAAGAAGATGACAGTGACATGGAGGCCTGCTGGGATAGCGTCCATCAGGTCAGGGAAGACTGAGAGAGAGAGAGAGAGAGAGAGAGAGACTATCACAATGTGTTGTGGTAATTATTTCTATACTGCATTGTTGGCAGTGTTGGGTGGTACTGTGTTACAGAAACAACATCACACCACCAGTCAAAAGTTTGGACACACACACGTTTATTTATTTTTACTATTTTCCACATTTTAGAATAACAGTAAAGACTCAAAAACATGAAATAACAAAAAAAGTGTTAAATCCAAACTATCTTATATTTTAGATTCTTTGCCTTGATGGAAAGGCAAAGGCTTTGGAAAGACTTCACTATTTATATTTGTCTAAGAAACTCATTTCAAGCATTTAAGCAGAACCCTGTTGATCAGAATGACAACAAGAGAATGAAAGACAGAACATTCAGTCAGGAGTCCAGACTGTGGACTGGTAGTGTACGTTTCCCAGTAAGGAGTAGTATAACAAATTACTATTTCAGTTTCGGCAATAATGCAGTCACAAAATAAGTTGAATTAAATCCCAAAAACGAAATCCCGACCCCAATCCGCTGATTTGTTTTTCATCATAATTATTCGTCATCCACACTCACACTGAGCTGCTGACAGGAGAAATGATAGAAAAGTTTCTTTGTCTGGTGGAAGTTTTCCCTCGACTTTGATTTCCTCAGTAAAAAGACGACAGGAACGTCGAACATCGACGCTGTTTGGTTTCCTGATCGTTCAGGTGAGCAAACTGACTGAAGTGACTTTAGAAGAAGAGAGGAGGAGGAGGAACGACTGGAGGAACTAAACACTGCTTCGTCCCCCACCAAAGGGGGGACTATGGATCGGTCTCCGTTCGTTAGTTAGTTAGTTCGTTACTTAGTCACACTGTAATGTTGACTTTGTGCCTCTAGGGGGCGGCATTGACAATGAATGGGGACTCAGTGGTAAAGCAGGTCATACAGTTAAAGTTATCATACAGTGTGGGGGACAGTGAATGGGGACTCAATGGTAAAGCAACACAGTTAAAGTTATCATAGGTAGCATAAGAGTCTCCACACGCTACACACTTGGAGACATCAGACTGGGTTGATGTGTTGAAGTGAGAGTCAAACCTCTAACCACAAGACACTGTAGTTATTGTCCAGTTGTTGGACTGTTGTTCTGTTATTGCATCATCACTGCACTACCACTGTGCCTCAGTGTTCACTACTGATATCATATTACCACTTACCTACTGTGCAATACCATATATCACTTATCATTTAGCATTTATATTATTCATAACACTCACGCTCCTGCTGTTGTATGTTATATGGTATATTGTATTATAAATTGTATTGTAGTGTACATTGTGTAATGTACGGATTGTATTTACTGCGTATTGTAGTTCTTATATTTTGTACTGTATTGAGTAAAAACAGGACAATTACAGTTACTACATTTCAAGATATAACTTGTAAGCCTAATTCTGAGGAGAGTAGGCAACAGAAATATATGGTCAATCTGTCCTTTCATTGTCCCATACCAAAATGCAAATACAATTTCATTAATATTTCAAGTTCACTCAGCAATCACTGACTGACCCAAGGGAGGAACTACATCACTGGTGGGACAACATGTACTATTTGCTTGTTAGTTTTGCATATGTGCATAGATCAACTCAGATCAAGTCTAGTTAAAATATTAGTGACATTTCCCTCTCTCTCTCTGTCTGTCCTGCTCCTCTCTCTCTCTCTCTTTCTCTCTCTCTCTCTCTCTCTCTCTCTCTCTCTCCCTCTCTCTCTCTCTCTCTCTTTAACAGTGATCCAACCTCTATCAGTTCATGAAGCTTCTCTCTCTGTTCTGAACAGCTGGAGTCTGGTGGCTCTTTCCTGGGAAAAATCCACCACAGCAAAATGAAAAAAACAACAACAACAACAACAACAACAAAACATCACAGCAATGAGCACAAAAATAAAAAATGAGGACCTCGCAGATTAGCACTTTAAATTGATTTATAAAGCACTTTCAATGAACACCTTAGTCACAAAGAGCAGCAAAGGACATAAATACAGGTAAAAACAAGAGACCGGGCATTACAGATATTAAGATATGGGGCCAGAGCTTGTGTGTGTGTATGTGTATGTACGTGTGTGTATGTGTATATGTGTGTATGTGTGTGTGCGCGTGTGGCCTACACATGCATTTGTGCATCCTTTAGCATGGGGGTGAGCATTCATGAGTCGCAGCACAGCACAGCGGCTGGTGGGGAACAAAGAGAGGAACAAACAGGTTTTGTTCTCCTGCCAGTCAGGCAGAAAGACATTTGGACAAACATCCAGAGCTCGTTAGCGGAGGACGGCTGGTCCGGCTCCCTCTTTTCCCATCCAGTCTCCAGTCTCCAGTCTCCAGTTTCCAGAGGCCTCCAAACCCAAAGCAAACGCCCCTCTGAACCCGTCAGACAAAACACATGATGACTTTAATTCTGAAACACCATTTATCCATTTTGGAAAAAAAATCCTTACCTGAAGTTATTATGGAGGATCCTGTAAAGGTGTTGCTTTGGTGTTTACAAAAATGTTCCCGTCATCATACATGCTACAGCCCCCAATTCTCCAACTTGCTGTTACATCCAAACACATCATCCAATCACCGATTAAACTGGTTTCTTGATGCTGCAAAAATCCCCTTTATAGGACTTGGAATCAAGTCTCTATCTCCGTTAGTTTCACAGTTTCTGCTAAAAAATGATGATTGGTTAATGACAGAAATCAAAGCCAGTTGATCCTTGGTCCAAAGACGAGATTTCATGGAAAGTCGTTCGTAAGTTTTTAAGATATCCTGCTGACAGACAGAACCTGTTGGTGGAGGAAGTGTTTTAAAATGTGACACTGTGACAATAAGTTATTCCTTATTATTCAGTTTTCATGATTTTCTTTTCAACTCTCCTCTGTCTCAGGATCAGATTAATGTTCTTCATGTTCTGCAGATAAATGTAGTTTAGTCCAAGTTGAATTGAATGAGTTAAACTGAACAAATGTCGTCACAATCCTGGCTCCTGATTGGCCGACAGCAGCGGCTTCTTGAATTCAAATGAGGTAAACCTGCTGAGTGGAGGCTTTCAGATGTAGGTAATAATAATAATAATGATAATAATAATAATAATTTTATTTATATAGCACTTTTCAAAAGAAGATTACAAAGTGCTTTACAGAACAAGATACAAACAGTTCAAAACTGTCATAAAACATGAGAATAAAAGTTGGACTAAAGGCAGTAAAAAGTGTTAAAATAAGAGAATAAGACAGGGATAAAAGGGAAAATAAAATAATAAAAACAAGATATAAAACAGTAAAAGAGAAGGAATAAAAGCCACACTAAGAAAATGCCTTTACATAAAAGTAAGTTTTAAGGAGAGACTTAAAAGATGATGCTGATTTACAGCCTGAGAGCCTCGGGGACCTTTAAAGGAATAGTTCACCCAAAAATGAAAATCCTGTCATCATCTCCTCCCCATCATGCCAAATGAAACACAGGTGAAGTTTGTTAGTCCATATAACACACAGGGAGGCTGCAGCACAACTTGGTAGCAGCCTTCTCCAAAACAGCTGAAGTCAATGGGGACCTGTTCTTTAGAGCTCCAAAACAAAAACAGACAAACAATCACACTGTGAATAGAAAGACCTAGACACCATTATTTGTTGCAGATCAATCAGCTGTAGTTCAGATTTGCACTAAATGATGGTGTAAATATACTGTAGGTCTTTGTGGAACTCTGAAGAACTGGTCCCCACTGACTTCAGGTGTTTTGGAGAAGGCTGCTATGGAGTTGTGCTGCAGCCTCCCTGTGTGTTATATGGACAAACTTCACCTGAGTTTCACCTGGCATGAGGGGGAGGAGATGAGGACAGAGTTTTAATTTTTGGGTGAACTATTCCTTTAAGCTCCAACATCTGTGGTTGCAACCCGGTCAGTTCGTGAAATATTGTCATGAAAATGTAATCATTTGATTTGTGTACATGGACACGATTTTGCCATCGTGAAATGAACACGACCTAAAAAACTTGCCTCCACCACGACCTGAGTTACGTTCCTCCACCACGAATTTGAAAACGTACGTTTTGGCAAATAAAACTACTTCTGTTACGGTTATGGTTAGGCAATGGCAATGGTTGTGACTTTTGCCCTGTCTAAGTTTTGTATTTCTTTGTGTGTTTCCCTGTCTAGTTCTTTTAGTTCTTCGTGTACCCATGTTTCCTGTCTGCCCCAGCTGTGTCTAATTTGTAATCACCCCCCATGTGTATATTAGTCTTGTTCCCCAGTCAGTCTTGGTCGGTTCATTGTTCTGTTACTGGTGTTATGTTTGTGTAGAGCTCTTGTTTTTGGATTTCCTGTGTCACTATCTGTTCAATTAAACACCCAGTCTTGGGGTTTGATCACAACCTGCCTCGCTGTCCTGCGTTTGGGTCCTCACCACACCTTCCCGTGACAGGCAACTAAAACAACTAGGTTAAGGTTAGAGAAATGGTTTGGTCATGGTTAAATAAGAAAAACGCTCGTTAAAAATTTACGATTGAAATGTGACTTTGAACACCCTGGGAATCGAATCCGGAGTATTCGCCCGTCCTCCACCCCGACCACAACTCCCCGACTGGCCACCGTTTTATTTCAATGTCAAACTACTTCCTGAGTCCCGACTGACAGCATAAAAAAAAAAAAAAAAAAAAAAAGTGTTGCATGCAGGCACGAAAGATACTTCCAATTGAAATACATTAGTTTGAAAGTCGTGCCGAGTGTCACGAAAAAAATGGAAAAATCGCGTCCATGTACACGAATCAATAGATTACATGTCGCGACTATAAAATCTCCTCAGCGTGTCGTTGCTGTTCACACTTTAGAGTCCAATTACTTCTGACAGTGCAGCCATTTCCCAACCAGTCAGGCGTTTAGCGGCTGATGAACCATCCTTCCCTCCTGGACGCACCAACACGCCTCAACACTCCTACTGTGTAAACATTTCTACATACTGAATGTGCACTTCTTATTTTCCTCAGGAACACCCACCAAGCCCCTTGAGGGTTATTCTGCATGTGATGTGTAATACTCTTGTCATTTAGTATTTATCAGTGTGATAATAAAACCAATCAACCACGCACTAAAACACTAAAAAAGACGCACGGTTTGGGATCACACACACACACACACACACTTTCCAACACAACATATGGTAATAACATTATAAATCCGATTTGGAGAAAGGAATTGTTATCTCATCTTCATCCCTCAAAACGTAAAAAAAAAATCACGATGAAACTCATTCACATGTCACTATTCTGTAAGTATGGGACTCAAGGCAGACAATGTGTTCAATCACGTTTAATAGTGAATTTAATTCTCTAGCCGGCAGTCACATCTTTCCAAAGTGTGACGTGTCCTTTGCACGGGGTGTATCGGGCTGTCAGTGAGTGGAGCTTTATCTTTTTTATTTTAACATGTTGAGTGATGGTTACATGAATACAGCAGCCCACGTATTTCCCAAACTGTGTTGAAAATGGCACATCCTTAAGTCATATAATGTTATAAAGGGTGTTAGTCTCTTAAATAGTAATCTTGTTTTTGTTGGGCTGAAGACATAAGCTATATTTAAATTAGAAGATTTAATTATTCATGATGTTATTGTGACTGCGGGTTGCATTCTAAGTTGCTTTGAATAATTTATGTGCAGGTGAGATAACAAGATGTCTCGGTCAATTACCTTGTTGAAAAATCACTATGACAGTCCTATAGGGGAGTCTTAGGGACCCATAGTGTGTCTGGTCCAGTGAGTTTATACTGTGACATACTTTTATCTCCTGTAGTAAAACATTCTTATAGTATTCCTATTATATTCCTATAGAGACTTACAGAGGGTTTGTGGTACTCAACTGTGAGTTTATAGTGAATATATAGTTTATGTATATCATAGTTTTTAGTTTATAGTTTACTTTATCTCCTGTGGTTTCACTGTAATATTCCTATAATATTCCTGGAGGAGCTAATAGTGTGTTTATAAGGCTCAATATTCAATTTATAGCGACTTTATCCTAGTTCGTATTTTTTTGAATCTCCTATGATTAATATCAGTAGCTTATAACAGGCTATTCCTACAGGATGTTATGTATAAAATAATGAACACTTACAGGAGAACCTGTAGGGTCTTCCTCCCAGGCCGCACTGCCTCACTCTCTGTCCGTGGAAAAGCCCGTAACTCACTTTCCCCAGGAATTTGTCCAGCTCGGGTCCGGAGGCGTTGACCAGCTCTGCACCGGTTCGGCACAGCACGGTCCCGCTGACCCAGAACGGCAGTCCGGTGGCCACCGCGGCCGTCAGGACGCAGGAGAAGCCAAACACACCGGAGATGGAAAATATCACCCTCTTCTGTCGGCTCGGCATGGCGGCTGGGCTAGGCTGCAAGACCCGAGGACCGCTGCTCAGAGGGAGACATGGCCGCGCCCGCTAATTAATGAGTTAATTAATACCCTTAATTAATAAGCTGTGCATTATCAGCATGATGACACATCAGTCCTGTACGCTATAGGCTATAAGGCTGATAGAAGAATCTGTCGCCGATCTACTGTGTTGGCTGCATATTAAATTACACTACAAGCTCGTGGTTTCCAAGTAACCAAGGTTTTATATTTCAGGGACAGGGAGAGAGAGAGAGAGAGAGAGAGAGAGAGAGAGAGAGAGAGAGAGAGAGAGAGAGAGAGAGAGAGAGAGAGAGAGACCGAGAGAGAGAGAGAGAGAGAGATGGTGGGGGTAGTAGAAACGTTCAGTAAATTGTGCTGTGTATGATTGATGGTCGTTAATTAGTCACGTGGCATGGCGCGCGCGCTCACACAGACCCCCCCCCCCCCCCCCCCTCTCCGTCTTGGTCCAGAGAGACTTAATGTCAAAGTATGTGATGCTGCGGAGCTGCTCTGACCCAAGTATTGTTATTACTGCAAGTTTCACTATTATAACCTGACTGTGTCTGACCTTTGACCTGCACAGTGTGAGAAAAAACAAAATAATAAATAATAATAAATAATAAAATAATAAAAAAATAATACATGGGCAGATTGAGCAGGAAAGTAGGTTGTTAACCAGGTTATGTTACTGTGATTATGACCTTATAATCAGATAAAGGCTTTTACATGACATAGTCAATAGTCAAAGTATTGCTTTAATCGGGTTAAGATCAAATTATTAGTGTGAATGTAAACACACTTATTGCCACAACATTGTAATTTAGTTAGCTGAGGAGTGTGTTTGAGTTTTGTATTGTGAAATGTGTGTTTTGTAGTGTAGTGAGTGTTTGTGTGTTTGGTGTTGAGTGTTTCCCTGCTGACTGCTGTAGTGACACCTGAGTTTCCCTCTGGATTTAATTCACTATATTTGTAGTGACTTTCAACAGTAATAATATATCCACTGAGGGGCGAACGGGGTGAACTTGTTTCGGACGCGTGTTCTAAAAATAAACCAATGTCCAGTGCGCTGTATATCTTTGGATTCTTCGATCCATTTATTCACAGTTCGACATACACATGCTCACCTTAGCATAGATAACAGCATTGTCCATATTCAGACACAATAATCTTTCCATTCAGCAAAATCAGACTCAAGCACTGAAAACTGTTTGCTTCCCCTTCCACACCTGATTCTCATCACCTGGAGCTGAGCTATATGCACTTCCTACATTAATGCTCCACCCTGTGTTCAATATCAGAACTGCATGTGTATGCATATAGTCACATATTGTTTTAGATAAGGATAAAAATAAAACAACCAAAAAACTACATTATGGCTCCAACAATATTTCATCTCATCATTTATATTTAATGAGTCAAATTATTGACATGAAATTTACAGTGACCTTGTCAAAATGAATCACAACTGAGTTCAGTCCATAATCTCTGTGCATTGTAATTGAGATGGTTTAGTTTTCGAACCTCAGAGCTGCTGGAAGATCATCCAGTACTCCTTGAGTATTTAGTCTGTCCAAAGCTCTGGTCAAGTCTGCTTTGTCTCCTCAGGACTCCAGGCTGAAGAAAAACACAATTCAGTAGGTAAATAGAAAAGAAATAGAAATCAATTTTTTCAAATCAAAGTGACTTTACTTCTTTTACTAATTACTCTCTTGTCTCTGTTCAGAGCCTGATGATGTCAGGTTGGTGGGAGGAGCCAGCCGCTGTGCTGGTGGACTGGGGATGAAACAACATGGAGACTGGAAACCAGTGGATGACTGGAGCTCTGACTGGAACCTGAAGTCAGCAGCTGTAGTGTGTAGACAGCTGGACTGTGGTTCTGCTGTTTCAACAGAAAGGAGAGAGAATTCCTCACCAAGATCTGTATGGAAGATCAGTCCTTCCTGTTTTCAGTCTGGGTCTACACTGAGGGAGTGTGTATCAACAAGGTCTGACTCTTCCTCTTCCAGCCTGCAGATCACCTGCTCAGGTAACACCATCAATGACATCAACTATGACAGTAATGTTTCCAGTCTCTTCCTTCCTCTGTCACAGTGACAGTCAGTGGTTTACATTGGACTGAACTGTAAAGTTATCCAGGACAATGGCATCCTAAAGGGAAGAGAAGTGGGCTTGTTGCTGGAAGCTCACTGGTTCAAATCCTGGTCCTCAGTGTGTGAAGCTGACTTTGACCAGCAGGATGCAGAGGTGGTCTGTAGGGAGCTTGGTCTGAGAGCCAGCCCCTCTCTCTCACTGTCTCAGGTAACCTGAAGGAGAATCTGAAGCTGAATCCAACAGGAATATGTGACAGTGTTAACAGTCCATTTTATCATCAACATAAAACAAGACATGAGAGTTCATGAGAGAATCAGCAGCTTTACTTCATTCCTGAAAACTGACTTTCTGCAGATATGTGGCTTTTGTCCAACAACATCAATATAATCTTTAGAGTGGATCAGATTACCATATTCTCTAAGAACTGAATCAAACAGAGATGTTAAAGTGACCTTCATTTAGTGATTTTAAGGGTTTTAGGGCAACATGAACTTTATCTTTAATGGGAGCTGTTGTCCTCATGATGTCAGGTGATCTGATGAGATGATTCTGAATCTGTTTCAGCCTCTCCAACAGATCTCACCATCAGACTAGTTCTCCTGCTGCTGACTGTGGTGTTGGTGGTCACTGCCGTCTGTTTCTACTGCAAGGTACTGAACATCTTTATTCAGTAGAGGATTGGGTTAAATGAAGTAGTTAGACTGTGTATTTTTAGCTAGAAGAGAGGTGTGATCCAGTAACAGAGATGGCTGCTGTCATGTCTCTCCAGGCCACCAGGGGGCAGAAGCCAGGAAGAGAGGAGAACATCGAGCTGGATTATTATAACCTCGGTGGTTCCGGTGCTGAAGGCGGGCCGGGTGAAGAGGCAGGAGCCCAGGGAACAGAGTAGGATCTCCAAGGAGCTCATCTCACTTCCAGATGGATCGCTCAGCTTTCACACAACCGTCCATCACCTTAGTGAAGGATTTTACAGACAGAGCTGTTCCCTTTGAAGTCAGACTGACATCACAGCAGGAAAAACAGGATTGTTGAAAAGGAAGTCAGGACATTTTGCTGTAATGGACGTTCCCAAAACTCCCAGTTTGTAATGTGTGAAAACAAAGAGCGCCCCCTGTCTGTCATGTGGTAATGCAGGTGTTGAATGTCTGTCCATCAGCGTCACTAAAATGCAGCCAATCAGCTGTCAGCAGTGAAGGCTCACAGCAAATCAGATCACAGTTATGACTCCTTGATGTGAATATTCATGACAACAGTCCCTGTCAAACTGAGAGTCTCTAGAGTGTAGCAAAGACAGAAATTAACAAAAACATACTTATGACATAAATACTGTTTTAGAAATTGATGATAATTGTTTTGAGATTGTCATTTCAGTTTGACTTTAATCCTTTTTTTATTCAGTTTATCAGTTTTCCCATTAGTTCAGGTCCATTTATTGTCACAGTAATATCTACAATATGAGGTGTGGAAGAGGTGGAGAAAGCCTTCAGGGATTGTGAAGAAGAAGAAAGAGACACAAGAGTCACACATTTATATTCATCAGGGTCCAATTCAGAAACTGAAGAAAACAACAACAGGAAACTATGAAATACTAATCTCTATAAAGAAATGAGTAAAAACATAAAGTACAGAGTAAAACAAACATGTCAACAGTGATGTATCACCTTGGTAGACCATATATACTGACCTCCATGTCAGTTGAAGGCTTGACAACAGACAGCAGGAGTCCTGCTCTGTTTACAGCCTCCATTCATTCCTCTGGGAGGAGAGAAGCTCGTCTACAAATCTTGGTGATAAAGATCCTGAGGAAATTATTTTTGAAAAAAAACCTCCTAACTCAGTTTGGGGATCTTCCTGTTTTAATTTTAATTGAAGTGTCACATGCTCCTCTATGGGTTGAGAAAATTCTACAACCATTGAGTTTATGAAACCTTTTCTAAACCAATTAGATAAACTCAAAACTTCATGGTGGTCAAGCTAAAAACAAAGCTGCTTTTCTTAATTCCTGAAAAGTTGATGTTTTGGAGATAAGAGGTTTTCTCAGGTCAGCAGCAACATGTTGGCAGCTCATAGCTGTAGGGCTTTCCACTGGTTGGTAGAGACACTGAAAACAGAAGAAGACCAGGCTTTTACCTTCAGAGAAACTTTTATTTTTAGACCAGCCTGAAGATCTGAGGCTGGAAAGCTTGTTTCTCTTTTTAAATCTCTGTACAATAGATCATGATGTGCTTCAAATGTATTGATTTAGATGTGTAAGCTTAGTGTTGTGATGTTGTGTGAAGCTTCAGGCAGTAGACTTGGGAAGGAAAAGCAAACTTGTGAAAAGATTTTAAAGAGTCTATCGTTCATCTTCATGAGTGTTTGTACTGACTGGCTGTGACGGTCCAAACCTCCACCAACTTTACCACACAGGAGAGGAGAGAGGAGACGGTCTGGTGGTTTTGGTCCGACCCAGGTCTGGATAAGACTGTCAGCTAAATGCTAAACACATCTACAAAACAAAAATTTAATTCTTGATCATTTGTATATTGCTTTATTTGGTTATTATTCATTTTGTTACTATCACTTAGAGAAAGATTTTGCTTGAATTAAAAGTTTGCATGGTCCGATCTTGATGAGCTCAGGGCCCAAGAAACCCTTTAAGAGCTCAGACCTAAAACTTTTCAACTTCACTGCTGAAAAATTTGCTTTTTAAAGAGAACAGTGTTATACAGCCGCATTTTTATATTTTGTCTTTTAAATTTTTGTTTTTTGTAACTCAAAAATATCAATAAAGACAAAAAAGTCCTTGAGGAAAACAAAGTGTCTGTCCTGCTGTTTAGTTTAGTTTAGTTTATTTGGACAATTTTAAAATATGTTGTACATAAAACCGTCAAGGATAACACAATAAAGTCCGAGACTTATTTCTGTTGTGGTTCTTGGTGGAACATGTACAGAGAAGATGGTAGCAGACATCACCGGCAGTCAACAGTTTCTTAACAGCAATTAAATACCAATCCCTTAACTCCAATTACAAAGAAATACATTCACAAAAAACAAATCACACATCATTTTCCTGTCTTGGCTCTAAAAACATATAAAAAAAATTTACCCATCATTGTTTTAAACCTGGTCAGACTCAAGCTGGCCAAGCTTGCTCTGGTGCTATAGCTGTGAAGCTCTCTGATTTTTGAAAAGAAGTTGAGCAGGTAGACTGGGGCCTTGCTGTTTATAATCTTGTGGACCATGGTTAGTTGCAGCAGAGTACAGGGGTGGACTGGGATAAAAAAATATATATAGAGAGAGAGAGAGAGAGAGAGAGGATGGGAAAGGGAGGGAGAGAAATTATTCGAGTCCCACATGATCACACTATCCTAAATCTAGAAAATCAGAAAGTTGCTAGATAATTAATTACTAATTGCATAATAATAATGATTAATAATAATAATGATAATAATTTTTGTCTCACTTTATTAGAAGAGCAGCTTTTTCAGCAGCTCACTCTTCTCTGCAAGTCTGTCAATCACAGTGTTGGAGTCCAAGGCCATAAGAATGTCTTTCTCAGTGGCCGTCAACATGAAACCCTCCAGTTTGTCGGGTGAGAGGCTGCTCCTGAGTCTGCTCTTGATAAACTTCAGGGTGGAAAATGTGCATTCGCAGGCCACCTGGGTGAGTGATAGTGTCAGAAGGAACTTGTATGCAAGACCAAGGATATGGTATGTATCTGTGAGCATGTTGAACTGCCTTAGTATTTGATAACAGCAGAGAGGGCACTTTTTGCAGGAGGCACAGCTTTTGGTAACTATGGTACTATCAACCTCCTCTTTGTTGTCCTCCTCTCCACCAGATCCATCCTCCACTGTCCTTGACTTGTATTCAGCCAGTGGTGACGCTTTCAGCCTGCTCCACTGTCCTGCTGCAGCCCCAAATATATCAGTGAGTTTGGCACATTTGGCGGCCTCCGCCTCCAGAGATCTGAACTTTTTCGCCCGCAACTTATCTGCGCTACCTGGGCATTTTTTCAGCTTCTCCATCTTTTTCACCTTCTCCTCTCTGACGTTTTGCACGGCGCCTTCTGTTCACAACATGAGCTGGGGGCGTGGCGTGGTGGACCATAGCAGGATGTAATTGGTTGCCTCCACAGGCAACCAACCCAGTTGGTCGAATTGCTCTGTGCCCACATGATCTCTGAAGTCCAGGCACAGCACCACCCTGACTAGTTTATTTTGGGAGGTTTTGAGCATCTTTTTAAGTTTTTCTGGCAGACTTCCAAACCATGCACAATTACCATAGTCAAAATGGCACAGGGCTAGACTAGTGGCTAAAACTCTGACAGTCCTTGTCCAGTAGCTTAGCCACCCTTGCTAAGTATCTGGCCCTGGCATTAACCTTGCCAACACCTTTAATGCCATGCTCTCTCATAGACTCTCGTCCAGAACACATCCCAAGTAGTTCACTGCCCTCTTTACGTGAATTGGGACTCCTCTCACCTGAATCTGTAGCCCAGGGATTTTATTCAGCTTCTCTTTGGACCCAAATAAAATTCATTCAGTCTTTCCTAAATGTAGTGACAGTTTGTCTATCGACCAAGTCCTGATTTTTAAGACCTCCTCACTTAAAATCTCCTGTATCTTATTCTTGTCCCTATGTGACACAACTATTGCTGAATCATCTGCATACAAGAAGAGATTACCCACACAGGCAAGCTCCATATCATTGATGTACAACAAGAACAAAAGAGGCCCTAGCACACTACCTTGTGGGGGTGGGGAGTGGTGGTCATGGCTGGCTGTCGCAGGGGTCACTGATGCTGAACAGTCTAATGGCCGCCGGCACAAAGGAATGTCTGAGGCGCTCTGTCCTGCATCGTGGGAGGAGGAGCCTGTGGCTGAAGCTGCTCTTCATCAGCCTCAGCTCGTCGTAGAGAGGGTGAGAAGGGTTCTCCAGGATGGCATTGAACTTTCGCCTCATCCTCTTCTCTGCCACTGCCTCCAGACTGTCCAGTTTGTGTCCAACAACAGAGCTGGCCTTCCTCACCAGCTTGTTCGGTCGCTTTGTTTCCCCTGCCTTGATGTCGCCTCCTCAGCAAACCACAGCAAAGTAGTACAGACTGGTAGAACATCTGCAGCAGCCTGTTACACACGTTGAAGGACCTGAGTCTCCTCAGGAAATACAGCCTGCTCTGTCCTTTCCTGTAGAGCCTCAGTGTTGTCCAACCAGTCCAATTTGTTGTTGAGCTGCACTCCTAGGAACCGATAGGAGTTCATCATCTCCACCTCCTCCCCCTGGATGGTGACAGAGTTTGGGGGCTTCCTGCTCCTTCTGAAGTCCACCACCAGTTCCTTGGTCTTCCTGATGTTGAGCTGGAGGTGGTTGTTGTGGATGCTTGTCATGTTCAGTGGCCAAAAAGAATATAACCTCATGAAGTATTTTCTGTACACACTATTTAAAGGGAAAGGGTCCAAAATCCAAAATTTAGGTTGTGAATTGCAGTTCAAAAACAAAATTCTAGATCTCTAGATTGTCCTAAATATAAGATAGATTGTAAAATGGGTGTTTATTAGTAATAAAAAAAAAATCGAAACAATTCATGACTTTACAAATAAGTGGACCTATATACTCTAACTGACTACTACACTGAGCAAACTTGGTCTATGACAATTTTTGTGAAGAAAATATTTACGACTTTGGTACTTTCAGCAGCATTCACTGGAGTGACACAATAAAGATGAATAAGGACATGCAACAAACATCATGAGTAGGATTTGAACCCATGACCTTCACTCCTGCAGCTTGTATCCTAAGTCAGCTCCTTAAACCACAGAGTCACTGCGACCTCTCTCAAACTTCACTTTTAAATCCCATTTGTGTTTCTATCATTGTGTTTTGCTTTTCTTAATTCCTCGCTATGACTGAAAGATTGGGGAAAGTCATGATACACACCTTGGCTCTAGTCTTGCTGGTTTCTCTTTACATTGGGTTAATGACAGTATTTTGCTTTTAGAGTGGCCAGTCCACTCCCCTTAGTTATTTAAATTCTTGAGACAATAGGAAAGCTGAGAGGACGGAGTAGGGGAAAACATCAGAGAAGGTTCTGGTGGGACTGAAGCCCAGACCAGCAGGGGAAGACCTGCATGTAGACCCAAAGACAGGCGGACTGCCACCAAATGTCTGTCTACCCTAAATGATAAGGCATAAGAGCAATCATTTTATGACTTTACGGGTTCAATTCACTCTCCAACCAGGGGATTAAGAAAAACAAGTAGAGAGGAAGATTGAGAGGAAAAGTACATTAACTTACATTGGAGATTCCTTGATTTTCACCAAACTACACAGGAAGATGGGTTAGACATCCGAGGCAAGACAACATATCCATATTATCAGATGTGTTGCAGTGAGTTTTGTCATGTGTAAAGTTTGAGGTCACTACTTTTGTACATTTATGAATGAGTGGTAGGCCTATCACACATCTAAAATACTCAAGAGGCTTGTATATAGGCCTTCCCATGTGGACGATTCTGTGCCTTAGCTCTAATACACAAGTAATGATAAATCAACCAGGATTGCAATTTACAAACTAAAGACCAACTTAGGTTCAGTCATGACATTTTTGCATTGGATTACCATACAAACTGAGAAAGAAAGGCATAATCACAGAGGTTGAATCCCCTTA
Organism: Centroberyx affinis; assembly: GCF_046629955.1. Classification (NCBI taxonomy): domain Eukaryota; kingdom Metazoa; phylum Chordata; class Actinopteri; order Beryciformes; family Berycidae; genus Centroberyx; species Centroberyx affinis. Next base: position 141,641 of record NW_027280559.1, read on the forward strand.
TACAGATTCCACAGTTCATATCAAAGTTGCATTTACTGCAAAATGCATACTTTTACCCCACATTTAAGTCTATCAAAACATGTAGACTTTCTGTACCCAAAGAACTGAGAACTGGTGAAATGCCATCAACAACTGAACCAAAGATTAACTACAACCTCAAACCAGATTTTTTCTGTTTAACCCTTTCACCCATTTGTAGAACAGACTGTCCTTTCCACTTAGAATACATTATACAGATCTAACACAGCAAGAACCCAAACAAGATTTCGAACAACATTAATGAGCATTTGCTCATAAATATGCTTGTTTGGGTCCAGGGGTGTTGGAGGGTGAACACCTGACTGACTGCTGTTTGAAATTGTATCTCACAGTAGCATACAGCACACCTTCAGCAACAATACACCGCATTGGGTCGGCCGACTTGAAATGGCCTATAACCTTTTGAGAGTTACCACAATGATCATGACAAACTTGCATGTGAGAGACGAGGAGAGAAAATGCAACAGGAAAAGGTGATTAAAATAAAATATTGTTACCCTCAACAGTAACATGCAACGATTTCAAAGATGTTACTGAGTTAGTTCATATAATATCAAATCAATTTATCCAGCATTAACCTGTGGATGGCAGTTTGGGGATATAGATATGCAGAAAAGACAAATAACTTTTTTTCATAGTTGATATCGTAGGCTGATAGAATATCAACAAGCTATACATGTGTTTTGCTTGAAAAAAGCATTTCAACATCTGTGACTAGTGTCTAAAACCTTTACCTCGGTGCCTGTTCTGTTTGACTTGCTTTGAACACAGAAGAGGTAAGAAAACAAGAAGCAAGCTGCATATCAAAATGAAGCTGAGAGGAAATAGCATTTAATTTGTTTATTTAAAAATAGTATTTGACAAAAAAAAAATCTTAGTAAATGAAAGCTTAAATAAATTATTGTGAACAGGACAACATATGAATCTACAGTTAATTCAAAGTAGGCCGATTACATTTGCAAGATACACCTTTGTTTATTCGTCGTACCACGCTGTCCGCCCCCCCGCAGCAGACCAGCGCAGACACTACTGAGCAGACTCCAGTTTGCATCAGGAAAGTGAAAAACCGGCACAGATTCAGCTGTGGAGTACATGCGCCGCCTAGTGGAGAACTGCTTTATTACACGGGAGGTATGCATGGGCTGACCGGCTGCTTTAGCCTGAAGCACAAGAAGCGCCTCTTGCGTATAGACAAGCATTGTCTGTCCGTCTGCTGTCTGGCTAAAACTTTGTAGATAAATAAATTCTTAGCACAAAGTATAGAGCTAGAAACGCTGAAAAGGTTGAGTAGTGCATTACAATTCAAGGATAGTGCAAAAAGATAGCAGAAAAGTAGCAAAACTAGAGAGGAAAATAGAAAAAGTAGAGAAAAAACAGCTCCATCTGCTGGCTATAGAGACACAAAGTAGAGCTGAATATATTGCTCTATATAACTGTATTACTGGAAATAAATACTATGGGAATCTCTAAAGTGAGAATAGAAGGAAACTAAAAAAATGAAACAGGAATCTGACGAACAGATTTGAATCAAATAGAAAAAGGTAGAAACAGAAACAGAGTAGAAACACATTAGAAATAGAGAGGTGGAAACAGAAAAAGATTAGAGATAGAAACAGTAGAAAACGAATAGAAACAGAAACAGGTAGAATCAGATAGAAACAGCAGGGCTGGACAGGCTCGCTGCTCCCTCTGGCGGTGAGTCTGAAACCTGCAGGGAATCTGAGGAGAAACTACAACTCCATAATGTGAGAGGATTCTTCTAGAAATCAGAGGGGAAAGGTTTTAGAAAATATTCCTTCATTTACACAAATCTAAACTGGAGTCAGAGCCTGTTATGATTCCTTCCATTGACTTTGTTGGCCTGGTGAGTGATGTTTTCTGAGCTCCTGCTGTTTCTAACAACAATAATGATCAGAATAACTCACTGTAACTCACTGTTCATTTACAGCAGATCTCAAAGTGCAAAGAGGAAAGAACATCAGGTCAGAATTAGATCAGTACTCTGCATCAGCAAGTACTCCAGATGAAGTACTCCAGATGAAGTACTCGTACTTGTACTCAGTCACCATCTCAGCTCTCTACTGTGTCTCTAAGACCAGCAGGTGGTGCTGTTTCCTCATTTCTCAGCACCTGAGTCCACTGAGCTTCTCTTTCAGCCAGCAGCATTCAGCAGGTCAAGAGAAGAGAAGAGAAGAGAAGAGAAGAGAAGAGAAAAGAAGAGGAGAGAAGGGAAGAGAAGGGAAGGGAAGAGGAGAGGAGAGGAGAGGAGAGGAGAGGAGAGGAGAGGAGAGGAGAGGAGAGGAGAGGAGAGGAGAGAAGAGAAGAGAAGGGAAGGGAAGAGGAGAGAAGAGAAGAGGAGAGAAGAGAAGAGAAGGGAAGGGAAGAGGAGAGGAGAGGAGAGGAGAGGAGAGGAGAGGAGAGGAGGAGAGGAGAGAAGGGAAGAGAAGAGAAATCCTTCTATTTACTTCACCATTTGAATGATGCGTCTCTTAGTTCCTGCTTTCCCACTGAGCAACATTTGTTCAATATTAATATTATTCATCATCAACTTGTCAAAAATCTCACTTAACTCACTGTAACTCTCTTTTCATTCAAATAAAATCTTCAAGTGCTGAAAGGGCAAAACGATTCAGATGAGTTAGATCATCAAACACTCCATGTTAAGTCCCACACTTTGTCACCAAAATGAACCGGCTGCATCACAACTCTGCTTCAACACAGTAATATATACAGTATACAAATACTTAGGGATTATTCTAGATGACCATCTTACCTTTGAAGAAGGAATAAAAGTCTTATCAGACTCTGCAGGTAGGGCACTGGGAGCTGTCCTTAATGAGGTTAAGCTATGTAGGGATCTTGGTTATAAAACCTATACACAGTTGAATAAATCTTGTGTCTGTCCTATTTTAGATTATGGTGCAGGGGTCTGGGGTTATTTCAAGCAAACAAAATGGCACACAGTTCAGAACAGAGCTATGCGCTCTTTTCTGGGTGCGCATAAAATGGCCCCAAAACCTGTAGTATGTGGTGACATGGGATGGGAGCCATGTGAAGTGCGGCATAAGGCTGACATGTTGCGACTGTGGAATAGATTAATCAGCATGCCTGATAACAGACTTTTTCAAAATAATTATTCTTGGGCAAGGGAGCTTGCAACAATATTTGGCAAGGTAGGTCCAATATGTATATAGAAATAAATTATCTTGTAGTATTAGTCAAATTAAAACAATACTATCTGAAAATTATAAACAGAAATGGTCAGAAGAAGTTTTATGCAAACCAAAATTGAGAACCTACAGTCTGATTAAGTGTATTTACCATCCAGAGCACTATGTCACCCTGACATAGTGTTTGTAGTGTCTTGTAAGCCCATGCGGGCTGGACACCTTTTGATGCATGACACTTTGAAAAATAAATTACTTACTTACTTACAGTTCAGTAATACAGTTATATTCAGTGATATACAGCAATATATTCAGCTCTACTGTGTGTTTCTATGGCCAGCAGATAGAGATGTTTTCTCACAATTCTCAACACCTGAATCCACTGACCATCATTTTCATCTAGCAGTATTCAGCATGTCAGTAGAATAGAATAGAATAGAATAGAATAGAGCAGAGCATTAGGTGTCAACAGATGCTGTTGAAAGCGTAGCGGCTCCTGCTGTTTGTAGGAGACTGCTGACAGCCTGTTTGAAGTGCAGTGCTCTTTTGATAAAGTTCATATCTTTAACTTTCAGAGTCTGGTTCACCAAACTGTAAAAACATGGCTGTGCTGCATTGAAACCAATGAGAATCAGAAGGCAGAGCTGTAAAGACACACAGACTGACTTCCTCCACTGCAGAAAGGCTGGAACACACTCAGCAGGACGGACACTTCGTTTTCCTCAACCACTTTTTGTCTTTATTCAGTTTTTTTGGGTTTCAAAGAACAAAAATTAAAAAGAGAAAATATAAAAATTCAGCTGTAATTGGCTGTTAAAAAGTAAATTTTAGTAGAAAAAGTAGAAAAGTTTTAGGTCTGAGCTCTTAAATGGGTTTCTTGGGCCCTGAGCTCATCAAGATCGGACCATGCAAACTTTTAATTCAAGAAAAATCGTCAACTAAAAAAATGAGAAAGTTGAAGTTACACAAGGTGTTTACAGGATAGAAGTGATAAGTAACAAAATGAATAATAACAAAATAAAGCAATGAGCAAATGAGTTTTGTAGATGTGTTTAGCATTTAGCTGACAGTCTTATCCAGACCTGGGTCGGACCAAAACCACCAGACCGTCTCCTCTCTCCTCTCCTGTGTGGTAAAGTTGGTGGAGGTTCGGACCGTCACAGCCAGTCAGTACAAACACTCATGAAGATGAACGATAGACTCTTTAAAATCTTTTCACAAGTTTGCTTTTCCTTCCCAAGTCTACTGCCTGAAGCTTCACACAACATCACAACACTAAGCTTACACATCTAAATCAATACATTTGAAGCACATCATGATCTATTGTACAGAGATTTAAAAAGAGAAACAAGCTTTCCAGCCTCAGATCTTCAGGCTGGTCTAAAAATAAAAGTTTCTCTGAAGGTAAAAGCCTGGTCTTCTTCTGTTTTCAGTGTCTCTACCAACCAGTGGAAAGCCCTACAGCTATGAGCTGCCAACATGTTGCTGCTGACCTGAGAAAACCTCTTATCTCCAAAACATCAACTTTTCAGGAATCAAGAAAAGCAGCTTTGTTTTTAGCTTGACCACCATGCAGTTTTGAGTTTATCTAATTGGTTTAGAAAAGGTTTCATAAACTCAATGGTTGTAGAATTTTCTCAACCCATAGAGGAGCATGTGACACTTCAATTAAAATTAAAACAGGAAAATCACCAAACTGAGTGATGAGGTTATATAGGAACAATATTTCAATTTGGAAGCCAAGCAAAATTACTAAATTGCTAAAATGACTTGTTACTTAAAAATAATTTCCTCAGGATCTTTATCACCAAGATTTGTAGACGAGCTTCTCTCCACCCAGAGGAATGAATGGAGGCTGTAAACAGAGCAGGACTCCTGCTGTCTGTTGTCAAGCCTTCAACTGACATGGAGGTCAGTATATATGGTCTACCAAGGTGATACTTCACTGTTGACATGTCTGTTTTGCTCTGGACTTTCTGTTTTTACTCATTTCTTTATAGAGATTAGTATTTCATAGTTTCCTGTTGTTGTTTTCTTCAGTTTCTGAATTGGACCCTGATGAATATAAATGTGTGACTCTTGTGTCTCTTTCTTCTTCACAATCCCTGAAGGCTTTCTCCACCTCTTCCACACCTCATATTGTAGATATTACTGTGACAATAAATGGACCTGAACTAATGGGAAAACCGATAAACTGAATAAAAAAGGATTAAAGTCAGACTGACATGATAATTTCAAAACAATTATCATCAATTTCTAAAACAGTATTTATGTCATAAGTATGTTTTTCTTAATTTCTGTCTTTGCTACACTCTAGAGACTCTCAGTTTGACAGGGACTGTTGTCATGAATATTCACATCAAGGAGTCATAACTGTGATCTGATTTGCTGTGAGTCTTCACTGCTGACAGCTGATTGGCTGTATTTTAGTGACGCTGATGGACAGACATTCAACACCTGCATTACCACATGACAGACAGGGGGCGCTCTTTGTTTTCACACATTACAAACTGGGAGTTTTGGGAACGTCCATTACAGCAAAATGTCCTGACTTCCTTTTCAACGATCCTGTTTTTCCTGCTGTGATGTCAGTCTGACTTCAAAGGGAACAGCTCTGTCTGTAAAATCCTTCACTAAGGTGATGGACGGTTGTGTGAAAGCTGAGTGATCCATCTGGAAGTGAGATGAGCTCCTTGGAGATCCTACTCTGTTCCCCGGGCTCCTGCCTCTTCACCCGGCCCCGCCTTCAGCACCGGAACCACCGAGGTTATAATAATCCAGCTCGATGTTCTCCTCTCTTCCTGGCTTCTGCCCCCTGGTGGCCTGGAGAGACATGACAGCAGCCATCTCTGTTACTGGATCACACCTCTCTTCTAGCTAAAAATATACAGTCTAACTGCTTCATTTAACCCAATCCTCTACTGAATAAAGATGTTCAGTACCTTGCAGTAGAAACAGTGGGCAGTGACCACCAACACCACAGTCAGCAGCAGGAGAACTAGTCTGATGGTGAGATCTGTTGGAGAGGCTGAAACAGATTCAGAATCATCACATCAGATCACCTGACATCATGAGGACAACAGCTCCCATTAAAGATAAAGTTCATGTTGCCCTAAAACCCTTAAAACCACTAAATGAAGGTCACTTTAACATCTCTGTTTGATTCAGTTCTTAGAGAATATGGTAATCTGATCCACTCTAAAGATTATATTGATGTTGTTGGACAAAAGCCACATATCTGCAGAAAGTCAGTTTTCAGGAATGAAGTAAAGCTGCTGATTCTCTCATGAACTCTCATGTCTTGTTTTATGTTGATGATAAAATGGATTGTTAACACTGTCACATATTCCTGTTGGATTCAGCTTCAGATTCTCCTTCAGGTTACCTGAGACAGTGAGAGAGAGGGGCTGGCTCTCAGAGGAGAAGTTATGAGAGAAAACATAGATGTGATAAACACAGCTGTAGATCCCTTGGTGGGCGTGGCCTGCAGCAGGAAACAGGAAGTGGGCAGAGTGATTGACAGCTGGCTGGGTGTGGTTGTGTGCTGTGTCGGAGGCGGTGGAGGTGAGGTGGAAGGAGCCTCCTGGGTACTGTGGCTGGATGGAGCAGCCGATGGTGAAGCTGGAGCCCCTGAACACCTGAAGCCCCTGCCGCTGGGCCTCGGAGACCCCGTCCACGGAGGGAGCGAGGGAGATGTTTGGCTGAACCAGCAGATCTGTAAACAGATAGATGATGAAGACTTGAGAATACATGTTACTGATATCCTAATGCCTCCTTCCTCAGTGAGAAACTGACTGTTTTCTCCTCATCTGTTTTGTCAAAGTGATGAACGCTGATGGCTGAAAGGCGACAGGGTTTGTCTGTTAGCAGCCACCGTACAAGACAGAGAACTGCTGCATTCATATGTAATACAGAGGAGTCAGAGAGCAGCCTGTCACTGTGGAAGCAGCTGAGGATGTGATGTCACTGTTCAGTGTTACCTGAGCAGATCACCTCCAGGCTGGAAGAGGAAGGGAGAGACCCTGTTTCTACACACTCCCTCAGTGTAGACCCAGACTGAAGACAGAAAGAACTGATGATCTTCCATACAGATCTTGATGAGGAATCCTCTCTCCTTTCTGTTGAAACAGCAGAGCCACAGTCCAGCTGTCTACACACTACAGCTGCTGACTTCAGGCTCCACTCAGAGAACTGGTCATCCACTGGTTTCCAGTCTCCATGTTGTTTCATCTCCAGTCCACCAGCACAGCGGCTGGCTCCTCCCACCAACCTGACATCATCAGGCTCTGAACAGAGACAAGAGAGTAATTAGTAAAAGAAGTAAAGTCACTTTGATTAGAACAGAAATGAAGCCAAATCCAAGCTGCAGCTCCTCTTCTACCTGAGCAGGTGAGTCCAACAGCTTTGCCAGGTGAGCAGGTGTTTCTAGCTGAGCCTGAGCTTCCACAGTCCAGGAGAACGGACTCATTGCCTTCACACTGGAACTCTTTGGTCCACATTGCAGCCTTCACTTCTCCATAGAGCGCCCCCTGGAGGACTGAAGGAGCCCCACAGCCAAGCTCCCTACAGACCACCTCTGCATCCTGCTGGTCAAAGTCAGCTTCACACACTGAGGACCAGGACTGGTTAGACTTCACCTCCAGTCTGCCTGAGCACAGACTAGTCCCATCCACCAGCCTCACAGACTCTGGAGAGAGAGAGAGAGAGAGAGGGAGGGAGAGAGAGAGAGAGAGAGAGAGAGAGAGAGAGAGAGAGAGAGAGAGAGAGAGGGAGAGAGAGAGAGAAGGGGAGAGAGAGAGAGAGAGAGAGAGAGAGAGAGAGAGAGAGAGGGAGAGAGAGAGAAGGGGGGAGAGAGAGAGAGAGAGAGAGAGAGAGAGAGAGAGAGAGAGAGAGAGAGAGAGACAGAGAGAGCGAGGGGTAGAGAGAGAGAGAGAGAGGGGGGGGGGAGAGGGAGGGGGAGAGAGAGACAGGGGAGAGAGAGAGAGAGAGAGACAGTGGGAGAGAGAGGGAGAGAGGGAGGGGGGGAGAGAGAGAGAGAGACAGTGAGAGAGAGGGAGAGAGAGAAGGAGGGGGAGAGAGAGACAGTGAGAGAGAGGGTGAGAGAGAGAGAGAGAGGGAGAGAGAGAGGGGGAGAGAGGGAGAGACAGAGAGAGAGAGGGAGAGAGAGAGAGAGGGGAGAGAGAGAGAGGAAGAGAGAGAGAGAGAGTCAGTCTTGCTATAGAGGAACTCCTCAGAAAAACATGGAGGCTGTAAACACTGCAGCTCAGGAGACACAGAGGATGAACAGCATTTCTTGCTCTGGTGCTCCAAGTACCAAGGTATTAGAGAGATATATTTCCCTACATTTGTTGACAAAATACCAAGATTCCATGATCTGTCACATGAAGAGAAAATCTGTCTCCTCTTGGGAGACAGGTGCAGACCATTTTACCTTCCAAGAGACTTCTCTTCGGTCATACTAGTCTCTGTGTACATACCGCCACAAGCAACAGCGTCGGAGGCAGCACAGCAGCTAACAGCTCACATCATGGAAGGTGAAAATTCCTACCCAGACTCAGCGGTGCTGGTACTCTGAGATCTTCACCATGTAAACATGAGGAGGACCTTGCCAAGGTTTAAACAACAGATACATGTGGCCACCAGGTCTGATAAAGTACTGGATCGGTGTTACAGTGTTATTCACGATGCTTTTCACGCTGTAGCCTGGGCCCCGCTTGGGCAGTCAGACCATAATATGATCCTTCTCATCCCCGTTTACCGCCAGAAGCTGAAATCTGTCAAACCAACAACCAAGGTGGTTAAACAGTGGTCTCCGCAAGCAATAAATACACTCGTGGACTGTTTAGACAGTACTGACTGGACTGTTTTTAAAGAGTCATGTTGTGATCTTGATGAATATACCGATGTGGTCACTTCCTATATTAACTTCTCTGAGAACATGTGTATTCCATCTAAGTCTGTGATTACATACAGTAACAATAAGCCATGGTTTAGCAGAGAGATCAAAAAGCTTATGGAAAAACAAGCACAGTGCCTATAAGAGTGGAGACAGGGAACTTCTGCCAAACATGAATTTGAGACAGCTGTCAAAAAAGCGAAAGCTGACTACAAGTGCAAGTTAGAAAACAAACTAAAGGCCACTGACAGCCGGGGTGTGTGGCAAGGCCTTCAACAAATCACTAACTACAAGATATTTGGTTCAGCAGTTGACGACAACCCCGTGCTCCCTCTATAGCTCAGCAGAGGAGGCGGCTTGACAGGATTGTGCGCTCAGCCTCAAAACTCATTGGCTGCCAGCTCACCCCCATCTCTGACATCTATGAGACCTGCATCCAACGCAAAGGACTGAAAATTCTCCAAGACCCCGAGCACCCGGCCAACCCCCTCCTAACACCGCTCCCCTCAGGGAGGAGACTCAGAGCGTTCAAAACTAAAACCACCCACCTCCTCAACAGCACTTACTGCAGGACCACCCAGCTACTGAATGCTAACAGCAGCATCTTATGTCAATTGACAATGAAGTGAGGAAATATTCTTTTTAATGACCCCGAAACTTTTGATGCACTGGTCACTTTACCCCAGATCTTTATTATACCTCTAAGGTGATCTGCCACTTGGACGTTACTCCTGTATGTTTCTGACATCCATGGATGTATGCACCTTTCTAATTATGGGGTGGGGTGGGGTTTTTCTCATGTATTTTATCATGTGCCTTTGCCTTATGTGCTTTTTCATGTTTTTATGTTATTTTATGCTTATGGTCCCTGTTGTTAATGTTCTGATATGAGCACACCGAGACAAATTCCTTACAACTACGGTTATATGGCAATAAAGTATTGAATCAGACAGAGAGACAGGCAGATAGACAGACAGACAGACAGGCAGATGAACAGAGACAAGGAGAGATAAAGTCAAGTTGCAATACTGATCTAGATTCAGTTCTTATTTGTTGAAAAGATAATACTAGAATATTTTTTCTCTGTCTCCATTATCACCCATGAAAAGTCTAAATCCTCTGATGTATTTCCACAGTCAGAAGCTCCTACTGTCTGTTCTACTGCAGGTTTGAACTCATAGACTCCCATTGTTTTCCAGAATACATGAAAAAGCTCAGAGACAAACTGCTGCCTTGACTAACGTAATACATTATTATGTTAACAGCTCCACTATAGCAGTTAGGGGGGAGCTGCCTTGCTGAAGGGCACCACAGTAAAAGAGGGGGATTTGAACCAGTGAGCTTCCAGCAACAAGCCCACTTCTCTTCCCTTTAGGATGCCATTGTCCTGGATAACTTTACAGTTCAGTCCAATGTAAACCACTGACTGTCACTGTGACAGAGGAAGGAAGAGACTGGAAACATTACTGTCATAGTTGATGTCATTGATGGTGTTACCTGAGCAGGTGATCTGCAGGCTGGAAGAGGAAGAGTCAGACCCTGTTGATACACACTCCCTCAGTGTAGACCCAGACTGAAGACAGAAAGATCTGATCCTCCATACAGATCTTTCTGAGGAATCCTTTCTCCTTCCTGTTGAAACAGCAGAGCCACAGTCCAGCTGTCTACACACTAGAGCTGCTGACTTCAGGTTCCAGTACTCATCATACACTGGTCTCCAGTCTCCATGTTGTTTCATCTCCAGTCCACCAGCACAGCGGCTGGCTCCTCCCACCAACCTGACATCATCAGGCTCTGAACAGAGACAAGAGAGTAATTAGTAAAAGAAGTAAAGTCACTTTGATTAGAACAGAAATGAAGCCAAATCCAAGCTGCAGCTCCTCTTCTACCTGAGCAGGTGAGTCCAACAGCTTTGCCAGGTGAGCAGGTGTTTCTAGCTGAGCCTGAGCTTCCACAGTCCAGGAGAACGGACTCATTGCCTTCACACTGGAACTCTTTGGTCCACATTGCAGCCTCCACTTCTCCATAGAGCGCCCCCTGGAGGACTGAAGGAGCCCCACAGCCAAGCTCCCTACAGACCACATCTGCATCCTGCTGGTCAAAGTCAGCTTCACACACTGAGGACCAGGACTGGTTAGACTTCACCTCCAGTCTGCCTGAGCACAGACTAGTCCCATCCACCAGCCTCACAGACTCTGGAGAGAGAGAGAGAGAGAGAGAGAGAGAGAGAGAGAGAGAGAGAGAGAGAGACAGAGAGAGATTTTTGATTTTTTTTAAAAACTTCATTTAAATTACATGAGACTCATCATAAACGACAATAATAAAAAAACATGCAAAAACATTATTCTGATTAAACAAATGACAACAAAACAAAAACAAATGACAAATACAAAACTGTTCTTAAGTAAAAACAAATCCAAAGATCAAAGCATCCTCTATGACAGAGCAGATGACGTCATTGTAGCACCACTGTTGTTTAAAATCATCCATGTTGTTCATCGCTTTGTAAAACCTAAAATCAACCCACACTCTGGCTCTCACTAGTGCAACAAACAGAGGGACTACTTCCTGTCCAGGGCTGTCTTCTACCTTGCTCTTCCTGCTTTTGTAGATGGCCAACTTTGCCTGCCCAACTATAAAATTTAGTAGTTGCCACTTAGTCTTGTTTATCTTTCTGTAACCAGCTCCGAAAATAAAAACAGTTTTAGAAAAGGTTTCTCCACAGGCTAGGAACAAACTGTCTAGCACCCCAAATAAAGGTACAAGTCTCTGGCATTCTGCAAACCCATGAAAGATGGACTCCCCCATCCCACAGAAAGGGCATCTATTGGGGACTGTTGGGTTAATAATGGATATAAAAGTGTTCACAGCTATAGCGCCGTGCAAGATCCTCCACTGAAGGTCACCTGATCTTTTGCTCAGAGGAGGTTTGTACAGGACCCTCCAAACTGGCCCCACACCATCCTCTACTCCAAGCTTCTCCCTCCATACCGTGTCCACCTTTCCATCCAGTTTACCTTTATTTAACACTTTTACACAACATTTGTACAATACCTTACCCTTTACTGTATACAAATCTAGTTTGTCTGTGTTTCTCAGCACAAGCAGCGGTCCTGTTGTCCCATCCAGATTTGGAGTAAATCCAAGCTCTGGAAATGGGTCGCCCTTGTCTGGGACTTCTACACCGCTGCAATAGTCTTGCAGCAGTGCTACGCCACAAGTTCAAAATGTTCTCTGTGTGGCGAACAGACCTCTGGCCTAAAAGAGAGGCCACAGCCTGTGTGTTGTTAAAATCAGGTCCAGCTACATCCACTATGTGTGAAAGTTTTATAGTCTTGGTGGCACACAGAGTGTGAGTGAGTCCAGGTGTGTTGCTGTTCTGTACATCCAACCTAGCTCCATTGATGATGGGCTCCTCCAGAAGCCAGTACAATGGGACGGTCTGGGCCAGTCTTTCCCACTTAAATAAGTTCCATGCTTTTCAAATTCCTTGATAAAAGGGAGGTAATCCAGATGTTCTTAAAAACTTAAAATCCATTAAGAACAGTGCAGTATCCAGACCCAACCCAGCTGCCCTTCTTAGAATGGTGCTTGCCACTTGCCTCCATACCACATCCACTGGGCCTGTAAGGTAATTTTGTGTAAATTGCAGTCTAAAAGCAGTCACTCTGCTAGCAAGGTGTATCAGGCCTTGCCCACCCTCCTCTTTAGGAAGAAACAGTATACCCTGAGGAACCCAGTGCAGCCGGTCCCAGAAGAAATCCACAATAATTGATTGTAGTTGTTGTAATAGGCCTGTAGGTGGCTCTAAACAAGCCAGCCGATGCCAGAGTGCAGAGGCCACCAGGTTGTTAATGATAAGTGTCCTCCCTCTATAGGACATCTGTGGCAGCAGCCACTTCCACTTTGACAGCCTACCTTTTACCTTTTCCACCACACGGTGGCTTCGTCGCCAAGTAACACCCCCAGATATTTAAAACCCTCTTGTTTCCAGATCAAACCCCCCGGTAGCTTGGGAAACCCATTGCGCCAGCTCCCAACTGCCAGAGCTTCGCTTTTCCCCCAGTTTACTTTTGCAGCTGACATCAGTCCAAAATTTGTAACAGTTTCATACAACCTGTCAATATCTTCCTGCTTTTTTATAAGAACAACAACATCGTCTGCATAAGCTGATAAAATGTGACTTGTGTTAAAATGAGGTAAAACCAGTCCTTCAATACAAGACCTTATCTTGTGCAGCAAGGGCTCTATGGAAAGTGCATACAGCATCCCTGAGAGCGCACAACCCTGCCTAATACCTCTGCCCACTTTAAAAGGGGCACTCAACCCTCCATTGATCTTTAGTACACTCCCAATGTCCTTTTATAAAACCTTGATCATAGCTATGAGGCCTGGGCTGAACCCAAAACTCTCCAGAATCTTCCAGAGGTAGAGGTGTTCAACCCGGTCAAAAGCCTTTTCCTGATCTATTGAAATGAGACCAGTGTCTTTACCCAAAGAACTAGAGATGTCCAAAATATCACGAATTAAAGACACATTGTCTAATATGAACCTACCAGGCACACAGTATGTCTGGTCCTGATGGATGACCTGGTCCATGACCTCTGTCTATTGGCCAGAGCCTTGGACAGGATCTTGTAGTCCGAGCATAAGAGGGACACAGGACACCAGTTTTTAATGTCCTGCAGATCCCCCTTCTTTGGCAGTAGGGCTTTCATTTAAAACCATTAAAAGGTCCTCGCCCAACTCAGTCCAAAACATTTTGTAAAATTCCACTGGAAGCCCATCAATACCAGGGGCCTTTCCCCCGTCCATGCTCTGTAGAGCAGCGTGGAGCTCTTCCAGCACCAGTGGCTTCTCCAGTTCTTTGTTGGACTCTTCAGAGACCTTGGGCAGACCTTGAGAAAAGGAGTTAAAAAGCTCTTCATCGTCGTGATATTCACTACTATACAGTTCAGAGTAAAATTGTACTGCTCGCCTCCTGATGTCCCTGGGCTCGGTAAGCTCCTGTCCAGTACTAGAGCGCAGGGCATGGATGAGCCTGCTCTAACCGTTCCTCTTCTCGAGGCCAAAGAAGAATTTCGAAGGTGCATCCATCAGGTTGGTTCTCTGGAAGCGTGAGCGGACCAACGCCCCTTGAGCCCTAGTGCCTAGTAGGTCAGCTATGGCAGTTTGTTTGGATTTGAGGACTTCAATATGTCCTCGATTTCCTGTGGGCTCTATTAATCTTTGCAGTTCCCCTATTTCCGTTCCTAGGTCACTTATAGATCTCGTAATATCCCGTGTGACATTGAGAGTGTACTGCTGACAAAGCTGCCTAATTTCTACCTTCCCACAGTCCCACCACTGCCTTGAAGATGTAAAAACCTGCCTCGTAGCTCTAAAACCTGTCCAGAAAAACCTAAAAGCATCCTTAAAATTAGCATCAAACAGTAAAGCGGTGTTAAAATGCCAATAAGCGCTCTTAGGTTTAATATTTCCTATTAAAACAGTGCAAGTTACCAGGGAGTGATCAGTAAAACCAACAGGCATCATTTTACACATTTTAAAAATGTTAAAATGATGTTTAAAGCAATAAAACCTATCTAACCTGGCCAAGGAGATTATATTATCTCTGGTATGGGCCCATGTGTACTGTCTTGTGTTGCTGTGAAGTCTTCTCCATATATCTACCAAGTCATGTTTTTCAACCAGCTGGCTCATTGCACGCCGAGATGCAGCATGAGGTTCTAGATGGTTCCTATCTAAAACTTCATTCTCAGTGCAATTAAAATCCCCTCCCAAAAATAAAAACTCCTCAGGATTACAATTGTTCAGAGTGCTACTCATTTTTTAAAAAGCTCCTGGAGAAGAGGATGCCCACCCCGCCACTAGTTGGGCTCCTGTGGCTCAGTATCACCTCCCCGTCCCACTCTCTTCTCCAGTCGGTCTCATTGGAGCTGTCACTGTGGGTCTCCTGGACAAACATTACATCAGTGTTGTTGAGTTTTAAAAGCTCAAACAACACTGCTCTCTTTCTAGCGTCCCTCGCCCCGTTTAGATTTAAAGTTCCTACTTTAAAACCACTCATGGGAAAGGAGAAAAGGAGGATAAAACACAACAGTAAAACTGACTTTAAAACCAGACACATGGTCTTAGGCTGTTTGATTGCCATCATCATTGTTCAGTTCTTGTCTGAGCTTCTGAACTACTTTCTTCAGTCTGTAAGTTTCCTGGTCAGTAAACGTTCCTTTCCCTTTGCTCATGTGGAGCCTGGCAGAATCAACAAAGACTCTTTTCTGTGAAAAGTAGTCCTCCACTTTCACACCTTTCATGTTCTTTGTTTTTTGTAGGAACTGTTTAATTTTCTCTACACTGTACCCTTCAGACATTTCAGCCTCACTGTTAGCAGCAGAGCTGTCCTCCATACTGGAGTCAGTCTCCTCTGTGTTCTGTCTGCTTCCAGGTTTTCGCTACAGCTTTTCTTTTTAAACGTGGCGCTCTTAGTGCCACCTCATCCTCCACCATGTCCACCTCCTCATTGGCCCCTCCTGACAACGCTGCATCATCTCCAGCTGTTACAGTTGTGTTTTCTGTTCCTTCTTGTTTTTTATTTTCACTGTGTTCTTCTTCACCTGGCTTCTCCTGCCCCTCACCACTCCCACTGTCCTTTCCTTCTACATCACATATTTCTGAACCTGGTTTACTTGAGGATTTCTCCGTTTCATTTTGACCCGCCTCTCCTGTCTCCTCATTGGCTGTGTCCATTTGTTTCTGACCTTGCCTCTCTGTCTCCTTATTGGCTGTATCACCCACTTTCTGGCCCTGACCACCTGTCTCCTTATTGGCTGTTTTGTTTTTTCCCTGGCCCCGCTTCTCTGCCTTCTCACTCCCCCTGTCCCAGCACCGGCGCCAGAAGCCTTATCGGGGCAAGCCCTTATAAGATGTCCATCCTTCTCACAACCGAAGCACTTCATGGTGTCTGACACAAACAGAGAGTAGTCAAAATCCTCCACTCTTATTTTAAAAACCAGGCTCAACTCCTCGTTTCTGTTATTGAGGATCATGTGGACCTGTCGCCTGTGTGAAACAACGTGTTTCAACAGCGGCGACTTGCAACCAGACGGGAGTTTTTTAATTGGCGAAACTATTTTTCCATGCCTGGACAACTCTCGCTCCAACAACTCATCTCCAATAAACGGGGGAACATTAGATAAAGTTATTCTTTTCACCGGTGTGGCGAGCGGCAACACCGAGACGAACGAGTCATTAAGAGAGAGGGGTATTAACCTTCGCTACCGCGTCTACAAAAATGACAACGGCCCCGTTCATCCTCGCAGCTGACATCAGACCGCTGTGGCCGACAACCTCGGCTACAGCCAGGCTACACTCCTCCACTGAACACGGGAAAGCAGGCGAGATCTTAATGCCGTGCTTCCTCGTCAGTTTGGTGAACTCCATACTACCACCACCAAACCAACCAGCCAACGCTGGCTGGCCCCGACAAAACCACCAAAAACCAAAACCCTACACCTGCACTATTTACACACCAGTAACCAAACCAACACCACTATCCTTAACTATAGTTAAGGACACATGCACACACACACACACACACACGTAAATAGTTTGTATTAGTTTGTGTTACTTTTAATCAATAAATTGTGTGTTTATACAAAAAAGGTCTTGTGTCTGTATTACAGAATGCATGAATGAACCAACCTCTGCTGTTAAAGACCTCACCTTATCCTTCAACCCTGAAATTACCAATATTATTAATTTAGTGTTAACTAAAGGTATATTATTGTATTTTAATTGAGATTAACTATAAATATTGAAATTTCAAAAATAATTATTCAATTGTTAGTTGATATTCCAAATTGATAGCTAACTTTATGAGACTCATATGAGACTGATTTTTAGACATTGTAGGAATATTTATCTTGTCATTTGTGCCACATTATGAAAAGTTATAACTCTTCATAATTAGTGCCACTGTGTGAAAAGACTCATATTCCTTACATTAATATTATCCTCATGGGAGAACATTCCCTACATCTTTCTTTGGCCATTCTTGTGCTCTAGACTAAAGAAAAAGTGAGATGAGGCATCCATTTGTGTGGCATTCAAAAACCGTGAGCGTACCAGCGCCCCCTGTGCTGTAATACCCAGCAGGTTCACCAAAGCAGACTTTTTATATCTGAGAGCCTCAATATGGCCTCGATCTCCTGTGGACTCTGCTGAACTCTGGAGTTCCACCACTTCACTCTCTAGATCTCTCACAGATCTGACTAAGTCCTTTGTGACATTGCGAGTGTACTGCTGACAAAACTGCTTTATCTGACACTTCCCAATATCCCACCATTGTTGTAACTAAAATCAGCCTTTCTATTTCTGTACTCATTCCAAAAAAACTTTTTAAAATTATTGTCATGTAAAAGAACTGCATTAAAATGCCAAAAAGCACTATTTGGTTTAACACTCTTCATAAAAACACTGAACAAGGAAATGATCAGAAAAACCAACTGGGTTCAAATGACATCCTTTAAAGACACTGAAGTGATGTTTAAAACAATAAAAGCGATCAAGCCTGGCCATAGAGAGCACATTATGCTTTGAGTGTGTCCAGGTATACTGCCTCTGGTTTCTGTGAAAACTTCTCCACACATCGCTCAGTTCATTTGATTCAACTAAACGTTGAAGCCGACTCCGTGAAGCAGGATGTGGTTCCTGATGGTTCCTGTCTAATTTATCATTTCCTGTACAATTACAATCACCTCCCAGAAATAAATATTCCTCACTATTACAACTATGAATTGTATTACATAGCACATCAATAAAACACCGTCTTTCAGCGCCAAGAACTGGAGCATAAACATTTATAAAAACATTCTGACATTCTTATATTGTGCTTTAATTTTCAGTAATCGACCAGCAACTATTTCTTCTACATCATAAGAATCTGGCATAAAATCTTTGGAGAACAAAATCCCAACACCACCACTGTTGTTAGATTTATGACTAAGAAAGATTTCCCCATTCCATTCTTTCTTCCATTCAGTTGCATTATCAACGGTACCATGTGTTTCTTGCACAAATAAAACATCTAATTTCTTGATATCAACCGGTTTAAAAACAGAAATGCACTAATTACACCTATTATGCTGCAGCTTGCCATCTGCAACAACTGAACTAACTAGAAAACATGTTTGTATCTTTTGCTGTTTGTACCACTGTGGAGTGACTCTTTCATAAACGTTTCTACTCCGCTCTACTCCTCTAAATATATAATGGTAAATATTACAATATCATATCACAACAACAGTGATCAGCAATAATGATAGGCCTCATAATAAAATAATTAGCTCATATAGGTCCTAACACAGTCTCGAAGGTAAGAAGTGGGTTATCCTTCACCTGAAATGTTTGCCTTGTCATCCTGAAATGCAAATGGGACCAAATGCTGGATCACTGTATCTAGAAAGCACAGTTTCCACAAACCCCTTCAGTCCATTGGGATGTTTCTGCTATTCTGGACGGAAAGGGCAGTGACTGTTATAGTATTAAACACACATTTAAAGAACACAAAGAATGGCCTCCTCAGCTGCCGTAGTTGCAACGCTTGCGTAACACAACAGGCTGTTCACAGGGTCGGTTTCCTTTTAACAGACATTTTCATCAGATTGTCATCTAGCGTCACATCTTCCTCCTCCACTAAAACAGCCTCTGCCACTCTGGCAGCGGTCTGTCCTGCCTGCTCTCCAGTCTTTTTATTTTGCCCAGGCTGTTTGCTTTGCTCGGTTCTCTCACTAATCCCATTTAATTATATGTTTGTATGTTACATTTATTTTATTGTTTCTACACAAACTGTGGTGAAGAGTCTGGGTATGGGAGCTGAGTATGCAGCAACCCAGAGTCTACACTGCTGACACACACACACACACACACACACACACACACACACACACACAGATAAGGGGGGGGGTAATACTGTAATGACAATAAAGCATATTTGGAATTAAATTGAGAGGAAGCGAGACAGACAGACAGACAGACAGATGAACAGAGACAGGGAGAGAGAAAGTTAAGTTGCAATACTGATCTAGATTCAGTTCTTATTTGTTGAAAGGACAATACCAGAATATTTCTTTCCTGTCTCCATTATCTCCCATGAAAAGTCTAAATCCTCTGATGTATTTCCACAGTCAGAAGCTCCTACTGTCTGTTCTACTGCAGGTTTGAACTCATAGACTCCCATTGTTTTCCAAAATACATGAAAAAGCTCAGAGACAAACTGCTGCCTTGACTAACGCAATACATTATTATGTTAACAGCTCCACTATAGCAGTTAGGGGGGAGCTGCCTTGCTGAAGGGCACCACAGTAAAAGAGGGGGATTTGAACCAGTGAGCTTCCAGCAACAAGCCCACTTCTCTTCCCTTTAGGATGCCATTGTCCTGGATAACTTTACAGTTCAGTCCAATGTAAACCACTGACTGTCACTGTGACAGAGGAAGGAAGAGACTGGAAACATTACTGTCATAGTTGATGTCATTGATGGTGTTACCTGAGCAGGTGATCTGCAGGCTGGAAGTGGAAGAGGCAGACTCTGTTGATACACACTCCCTCAGTGTAGACCCAGACTGAAGACAGGAAGAATCGATCCTCCATACAGATCTTAGTGAGGAATCCTTTCTCTTTTCTGTTGAAACAGCAGAGCCACAGTCCAGCTGTCTACACACTAGAGCTGCTGACTTCAGGTTCCAGTCAGAGAACCACTGGTTATCCACTGGTTTCCAGTCTCCATGTTGTTTCATCTCCAGTCCACCAGCACAGCGGCTGGCTCCTCCCACCAACCTGACATCATCAGGCTCTGAACAGAGACAAGAGAGTAATTAGTAAAAGAAGTAAAGTCACTTTGATTAGAACAGAAATGAAGCCAAATCCAAGCTGCAGCTCCTCTTCTACCTGAGCAGGTGAGTCCAACAGCTTTGCCAGGTGAGCAGGTGTTTCTAGCTGAGCCTGAGCTTCCACAGTCCAGGAGAACGGACTCATTGCCTTCACACTGGAACTCTTTGGTCCACATTGCAGCCTCCACGTCTCCATAGAGCGCCCCCTGGAGGACTGAAGGAGCCCCACAGCCAAGCTCCCTACAGACCACCTCTGCATCCTGCTGGTCAAAGTCAGCTTCACACACTGAGGACCAGGACTGGTTAGACTTCACCTCCAGTCTGCCTGAGCACAGACTAGTCCCATTCACCAGCCTCACAGACTCTGGAGAGAGAGAGAGAGAGAGAGAGAGAGAGAGAGAGAGAGAGAGAGAGAGAGAATTTGAATTTCTTGAAGCTCTTTATTAAAAATAATTGAGTAAGTTACAAAAAAATAAGGATTTCATACATTCATCTCTAAAGATAAGCTCCTCCCCCTCAACAGAGCACAGCGCACCTCCATAAGACCAGATACAGTATATATTAATTTATCCAGATCCTTCATAGCACTATAATAATTAAAATCAACCCGTACTCTGGCCTTTAGCATCCTGATGAACAAATCTTCTGCAGTCTAGTCTTCATCAAGTCTAAAGATTGTTCAATTTTCTTTTTCCAACTGACATAAAAAGCCAGTTTTGCCTGTCCTAAGATGGGGTTCAAGAGTTGCATTTATCCCTCGAGTTTTGACTGTGTTTACAACCAAGAATAAAAGACTGTTTAGAAAAAAACTCTCCAAACAACTGAAACATCCTCTTTAACAGAAGGAACAGATGTGAAGGTCGAGCACATTCAGAAAAGCAATGAAACAGTTTCTCTCTGGACACAATAGGGACAGTTGTCTTTGACATTAGGGTTTAAAACAGAGATAAAAGCACTGACAGCCACTATGCCATGCAGGATCCTCCACTGCAGATCACCAGCTGTTTTTGTTAACAGTGGTTTGTATAATGCCCTCCACACTGGTCTCACCTCCTCTTTCAAGCTCATTGAGCTCTCCAAGGTGTGTCACTTCGACCATTCGCTTTTGTTTTATTCAACATTTTCACAATCATGTTATACATCGTTTTACCTTTTACATCACCAAGTCTGTATTAACTGCATCCCCCATTTCTAAAAAAAGACCCACACAATCTTTAAAATCAGGAGCAATCGAAAAGGATCTTCACTGTCAGGATGCTGCTAACAAAGAACATTCCTTCTCTGTAAGCTGACATCTCCAGTTGTCCAGCAGCTGACTAATGAGCCGTGTGGATCTCACTCCCAGGTGAGACGCTAGTGCAGCAGCATTGTCCAGGTTTGGCCCCGCCAAGTCCACTACGTCACCCAGTGTGACGATTTTCACCATGCAGAACAGTTTTAAGACTGTGGGTCCAACCCCACAGCTTGTGACTAAACATCCTCCATAAACCACTGGTTCCTTTAAAAGCCAGTACAGAGAGTCAGACCATTACAGTCTCTCCTTCTTGAACATACTCCACACTCTCAACAGTCCACGTCTCCATCTCCATTTGCTAAGACGTCCTTCAGCTTTCTCTAAAACATTTTCCCAGTTCTTATTTACAAAAGACTCAGTCCCCAGAAACACTCCCAGATATTTAAATCCTCCTTTTTTCCAGGTGAGCCCACCAGGTAAACTGAGCATCCTACACAACCCCTCTCCAACCATCAGTGCCTCGCTTTTACCCCAGTTAACCTTTGCTGAAGAAATTAAATTACATTATTGCATCATCAGCATATGCAGATAGTTTAAAAGTTGAGTTTATGCAGCAGGGGCTCAATAGCCAGAGAATACTCCTCTTTATCTCTTATCCTCTTTATGCTTGCTCTGGTAGAGATCACCATAAAACTCTGCTGCATACTTGTGAATCTCAGAAGACTCTGACAGCAACAGACCAGTGTTCGAACACAGTGAGTGACTGATCTTTCTTTGGCCATTCTTCTGCTCTAGACTAAAGAAAAAGTGAGATGAGGCATCCATTTGTGTGGCATTCAAAAACCGTGAGCGTACCAGCGCCCCCTGTGCTGTAATACCCAGCAGGTTCACCAAAGCAGACTTTTTATATCTGAGAGCCTCAATATGGCCTCGATCTCCTGTGGACTCTG
Source organism: Centroberyx affinis (assembly GCF_046629955.1). Classification (NCBI taxonomy): domain Eukaryota; kingdom Metazoa; phylum Chordata; class Actinopteri; order Beryciformes; family Berycidae; genus Centroberyx; species Centroberyx affinis. Next base: position 163,815 of record NW_027280559.1, read on the forward strand.
CTGAACTCTGGAGTTCCACCACTTCACTCTCTAGATCTCTCACAGATCTGACTAAGTCCTTTGTGACATTGCGAGTGTACTGCTGACAAACCTGCTTTATCTGACACTTCCCAATATCCCACCATTGTTGTAACTAAAATCAACCTTTCTATTTCTGTACTCATTCCAAAAAAACTTTTTAAAATTATTGTCATGTAAAAGAACTGCATTAACATGCCAAAAAGCACTATTTGGTTTAACACTCTTCATAAAAACACTGAACAAGGAAATGATCAGAAAAACCAACTGGGTTCAAATGACATCCTTTAAAGACACTGAAGTGATGTTTAAAACAATAAAAGCGATCAAGCCTGGCCATAGAGAGCACATTATGCTTTGAGTGTGTCCAGGTATACTGCCTCTGGTTTCTGTGAAAACTTCTCCACACATCGCTCAGTTCATTTGATTCAACTAAACGTTGAAGCCGACTCCGTGAAGCAGGATGTGGTTCCTGATGCTTCCTGTCTAATTTATCATTTTCTGTACAATTACAATCACCTCCCAGAAATAAATATTCCTCACTATTACAACTATGAATTGTATTACATAGCACATCAATAAAACACCGTCTTTCAGCGCCAAGAACTGGAGCATAAACATTTATAAAAACATTCTGACATTCTTATATTGTGCTTTAATTTTCAGTAATCGACCAGCAACTATTTCTTCTACATCATAAGAATCTGGCATAAAATCTTTGGAGAACAAAATCCCAACACCACCACTGTTGTTAGATTTATGACTAAGAAAGATTTCCCCATTCCATTTTCTCTTCCATTCAGTTGCATTATCAATCAAAACATCTAATTTCCTGATATCAACCAGTTTAAAAAGAGAAACACACTAATTACACCTAAGAGAAAATATGATGAACTTATTCATCAAGTATATGAATTTTCACCTTTTGGACAAGTTTTTTCAGGCGGAAAATCTCTTGCTCAGTAAAGCTTTCTCAAACCTCCTGCATTTTTCACAACACACCTGACTGAATCAACAAACAGTTTCAGGTGTGGAAAGAAGCTCTCCACCTTCACTGCCCTCACAGCTTGGTGGCTTGTAGGAACTTCCTAATCTTAATGAGAGAGCAGCTGCTCTCTGAATCAGCCTGCACCTGAGAGGCGGAGGCAGAATCTGCATCACTGTCACTGTCATCTGTGTTCTCCTCCGGTAAAGAGGATGGGAGCTTCGTTTCTTTAGAAGGTTTTTTTTGCTTTTGAACTGTTTTGGCTGCTTTCTTTAGGTTTCCTTTTAACAGACATTTTCATCAGATTGTCATCTAGCGTCACATCTTCCTCCTCCACTAAAACAGCCTCTCTGCCACTCTGGCAGCGGTCTGTCCTGCCTGCTCTCCAGTCTTTTTATTTTGCCCAGGCTGTTTGCTTTGCTCGGTTCTCTCACTAATCCCATTTTATTATATGTTTGTATGTTACATTTATTTTATTGTTTCTACACAAACATTAATTACTTACAAATACACACTCACTGTGTGTAACTGATATACTGTACTGCTTTGACAACATGCATTTCTTTACTGTAATGACAATAAAGCATATTTGGAATTAAACTGAGAGGAAGAGAGACAGAAAGACAAAAAGAGAAAAAGACAGACAGACAGACAGACAGATGAACAGAGACAAGGAGAGATAAAGTCAAGTTGCAATACTGATCTAGATTCAGTTCTTATTTGTTGAAAAGATAATACTAGAATATTTTTTCTCTGTCTCCATTATCACCCATGAAAAGTCTAAATCCTCTGATGTATTTCCACAGTCAGAAGCTCCTACTGTCTGTTCTACTGCAGGTTTGAACTCATAGACTCCCATTGTTTTCCAAAATACATGAAAAAGCTCAGAGACAAACTGCTGCCTTGACTAACGTAATACATTATTATGTTAATAGCTCCACTATAGCAGTTAGGGGGGAGCTGCCTTGCTGAAGGGCACCACAGTAAAAGAGGGGGATTTGAACCAGTGAGCTTCCAGCAACAAGCCCACTTCTCTTCCCTTTAGGATGCCATTGTCCTGGATAACTTTACAGTTCAGTCCAATGTAAACCACTGACTGTCACTGTGACAGAGGAAGGAAGAGACTGGAAACATTACTGTCATAGTTGATGTCATTGATGGTGTTACCTGAGCAGGTGATCTGCAGGCTGCGAGAGGAAGAGACAGACCTTGTTGATACACACTTCCTCGGTGTAGACCCAGACTGAAGACAGGAAGACCTGATCCTCCATACAGATCTTGGTGAGGAATTCTTTCTCCTTTCTGTTGAAACAGCAGAGCCACAGTCCAGCTGTCTACACACTAGAGCTGCTGACTTCAGGTTCCACTCAGAGTCCCAGTCATCCACTGGTTTCCAGTCTCCATGTTGTTTCATCTCCAGTCCACCAGCACAGTGGCTGGCTCCTCCCACCAACCTGACATCATCAGGCTCTGAACAGAGACAAGATAGTGATTAGTTTAAAAAAAAAAAAGAAAGTAAACTTAAAAATCAAACCAAATGAGACAGCTGTTGTTTCTCTTTTTGTAATTCTCCATTTCTATTTCTTTCCTCTATTTACCTGTTGAATTGTGTTTTTCTTCAGCCTGGAGTCCTGAGCAGAAAAAGCAGAAAATAAATGAGTATCATGATTTGATGATTTGTTTTCTCATGTCATTGTCATTGTCAGGCACGTGCGGGGGGGGGGGGGGGGGGGGGCTCTGGGTGCTTGGGCACCTGCTTCTTTTCCCTTAATTGAACAAAATGCCCCTTCCAATAAATGTACTATTTTATTTTAGGCATTTTCCGAATAGTTAATAAATTGTAGCGATACGAGCAAAACTATTTGAGCAAATGCAAAACACAAATGACATCGTCTGCACAGTGCATTGCCCCTTCTCTCTCCTTCTCACATGTGGGCATCATGAATAAATGTCTTGTGCTTTCTTTTGCTTCCATAAGTTTGTGTTACATCATTTTGTTCTATGATTGATTGTTAAATGTGTTGAGCAGTTAGATCTAGGTCAGCTCTTTCGGTCAGCTCTTTCTCTGTAAAGTCCTTTGAGACAGGCTTGTGATGAAGGTTATAGAAATAAAAGAACTTGAACTGAAATCAGAGCCGTGGACAAACTAAACACTCAGGAAGCACTGGAGGATCTCAATTACAAAGCACAGAGATTATGGACTGAAATGGAGCATCGCGTTAGTTCAGGCAGAACACTGAAGTCGTGCACGCTATCAGCTGATTGGCTATCAGCTGTCCAATCCAAGCTGACGCTCATCACCAATCACATTCAAATAAGTCAATGAGGCGGTCTTTATTATCTGCCAGCTCACACTGCTGATCATTCATGCCACTGCTGCTGTTGACCCAAGTCGATGCAATTCCTTCCTCAACGTGATCTCACAAAAATACGTGAAATGAACACGAACTCTAAAATGGTGATTTACGTGTTGTGGACACGTGTTATGGGAAAAAAACTTGTCTCCGCTACGAATTGAATTACGTCCCAAAGGTCGGTTAATGGTTAAATTTAGGCAACTAAAACAAGTTTGGTTAAGGTTAGGGTTAAGGTTATGGTAAAGTTTAGTTAACTAAAACAACTTGGTTAAGGTTAGGGAAATGGTTTGGTCGTGGTTAAATAAGAAAAGCGTTCCTTAAAAATTAAAATGTGACTGGTTGCATGTCCTATGGAAACGCTGGGAATCAAACCCTGGTCACCGACATCAAAGGCAAACGTATTCGCCCATCCACCATCCCGACCACAACACCCTGACTAGCCAGTGCTACTTCAGTGTCACAGTACTTCCTGTTTATAGTCGTGTCTCCCTCACAGAACTGCATCGTGCTGGGAAATTTAACACTTTACGTTCCACCAACACGTAATTCGCTGTTAACATGTCGTGTTCATTTCACGTTTTTCTGTGAGATCAGTCTGTCCTTCCACCACCCCAACCTCCTCTTGTATTATCTGTTCCCAGGATGCTGTGCAAGCTATCTCTGAATTATATCTGGTTTTATGTTGCTTCATAATATTAATGATTTGTCTACTATGCCTTGGGGGGTTTATTGCGCTTCCTGCAGAATCTCTCGCATGCTGCTTGGATTCATTGGGAAGCTTCCTCAAGAGCAGAGCCTTTTCCGCCAAATACAACTGTATAACCATTAGTGCTGTAATGGTCCAAACTCCTTTGACGTAAGTCTATGACTGAACTCAGCTGTGATTCATTTTGACAAGGTCACTGTAAATCAGTGTGCATAATTTAACTCATGAAATATAAATGATGAGATGAAATATACTGAATTAAATCCAGAGGGAAACTCAGGTGTCACTACAGCAGTCAGCAGGGAAACACTCAACACCAAACACACAAACACTCACTACACTACAAAACACACATTTCACAATACAAAACTCAAACCACACTCCTCAGCTAACTAAATTACAATGTTGTGGCAGTAAGTGTGTTTACATTCACACAATAATTTGATCTTAACCCAATTAAAGCAATACTTTGACTATTGACATGCCATGTAAAAGCCTTTATCTGATTATAAGGTCATAATCACAGTAACATAACCTGGTTAACAACCTACTTTCCTGCTCAATCTCTCCATGTTTTGGGGCTTGTAAAGATATTTTGTTTTTTCTCACACTGTGCAGGTCAAAGGTCAGACACAGTCAGGTTATTCCTTTAACATCACTTGTGATAATAGTGAAACTTGCAGTAATAACAATACTTGGGTCAGAGCAGCTCTGCAGCATCACATACTTTGACATTAAGTCTTTTATGCAGTAACTCTCTTGACCAAGACATTACCACAGATAGAAAACACTGTTAGAGTTTTACCTGCTATCAAAACAACATGAATCAGTTGTTGTAGAATTAAGCATTAATGTGTAACTTCACTTTACATTTGAAACTGTTGACGACGTCAACTAGTCTGAAACCACAAGGTTTTATCAAACGAGAATCATTTATCACATTTCCGTATCATTACTCAACAGCTTCTTACCAACAAGAACAGTCAGCCAGAGGAGACCAGAAGACAGGAGTTCTGTGGGTGACTTTCCTTTATGTCTAACAAAGTCTAACATGCGTCACTTGGGGGAAAAAGAATAACTATTGGGGTGTAGAGAACATTCTGGAAATAACATCAACTGTATATTTATTAATTATTGAACCCTCCTCATATATATCCTATATTTTCACTTTGTATATTATATTACGCAAAAATGTTGTAGGTTCATCAATAACAGTTTTATTTGAAAACTGTGAACTGAAATCCTATTTTTTATATTCTGGTTTGCTTGACACAGGCACTGAGCTCTAACACAGAATCTATCTCTCTCACACTCACACACACACACACACACACACACACACACACACACACACACACACACACACACACAGCCTCTCTAATAGTGTTGTTGGCCCAGTTGATCACTGAGTTTAACGTCCATAGATCTCTCATAGCAGCCTGGTTCTCCCAGATATCTGCCTCAGAGCCTTTCACACATCATCATTAAATCAGAGTCCTACCTGAGCTGCAGAGCAACATGAACAGCATCAGTATGGGATCCATATCCAGTCAGTCAGGAGTCTGAACGAGCCTGTCTGTCTGAACCAGCCTGTCTGTCTGAACCAGCCTGTGTGTCTGAACCAGCCTGTCTGTCTGAACCAGCCTGTGTGTCTGAACCAGCCTGTCTGTCTGAACCAGCCTGTGTGTCTGAACCAGCCTGTCTGTGTGTCGTCTTAACTTGGTGTCTCTTGGTCTTCTGGGTCTTTATGTTTGACACTCAGCTCTCCTCCTGCTAGTCAGTGTTGTTTCCTCTCCATCCTTTATCTCCTCATCAGCTTCATGTTTCTCTCTGATATCTGTACTGACAGGAAGCTGCTAGCAGTAACCACAGTGACTTCCTGTAGCTTCATGATGTCGCCAGCATCTAAAGTCCACTGTCCATCATTCAGTTTGATTTAGAGAACCACAGCTCCAGTCAGTTATGTGTGAGTTGATCTGCATCACTATCCATTGGTTCTGGGACATCTGAGTTTACTGCTGAGCCTCCTGGAGCCACTGGATGATCCAATAACCCCCCCCCCACACACACACACACACACACACACTAACACACACACACACACACACACACTCCTCCTCCCTATTCTCACCAATGCATTCTGCTGAATCCAGTCACTGTATTGTGAGTCAGTGAGTAATTAGCGTCAAACTGAAAAACTGAACTGTGCAGTAGAGGGAGAGACTCTGCTGTCCAGACTGGAGTGGGAAGGTTTTCTACCACTGAGGAGCCAGGAGGGAGAAGACTCAAGGCTGGATGGAGAATGATATCAATTATACAGACAGAGAAATCACAATTATATCAATTATATAGACAGAGATATTAAAATCCAGTCATTTCTAACATGAATAATAGAGATAAATCACAGTTCCATAATGTTTTAGGGTTCTTGTAGAAATCAGTTAGGATGTGTTTTAGGAAATCTTAACTAGTAGCCGAGTCTTCCATTTATTTGTATTGGGATGGTGAGTGGTGCTCATCTTAGCTGCTGCTTTGAGCAATATTAGCTGTTTGTGTAAGAAACAGAAATGTAAGAAACACATAGAAACAGCTAGAAACAGATTAGAAACCGATTAGAAATAGAAACCGATAGAAACAGAAACAGTAGAAACAGATCGGAACAGAGTAGAAATAGAAACAGAGTAAAAACAGACAGAAACAGATTAGAGACAGAAACAGGTAGAAACAGATAGAATCAGCAGGGCTGGACAGGCTCGCTGCTCCCTCTGGCGGTGAGTCTGAAACCTGCAGGGAATCTGAGGAGAAACTACAACTCCATAATGTGAGAGGATTCTTCTAGAAATCAGAGGGGAGAGGTTTTAGAAAATATTCCTTCATTTACACAAATCTAAACTGGAGTCAGAGCCTGTTATGATTCCTTCCATTGACTTTGTTGGCCTGGTGAGTGATGTTTTCTGAGCTCCTGCCGTTTCTAACAACAATAATGATCAGAATAACTCACTGTAACTCACTGTTCATTTACAGCAGATCTCAAAGTGCAAAGAGGAAAGAACATCAGGTCAGAATTAGATCAGTACTCTGTATCAGCAAGTACTCCAGATGAAGTACTCGTACTTGTACTCAGTCACCATCTCAGCTCTCTACTGTGTCTCTAAGACCAGCAGGTGGCGCAGTTTCCTCATTTCTTAGCACCTGAGTCCACTGAGCTTCTGTTTCAGCCAGCAGCATTCAGCAGGTCAAGAGAAGAGAAGAGAAGAGGAGAGGAGAAGAGAAGAGAAGAGGAGAGGAGAGAAGAGAAGAAACAAGATGAGAAGAGAAGAGAGGAGACAAAACGAGATGAGAGGAGAAGAGAAGAGAAATCCTTCCATTTACTTTACTTACTTACTTTTTCCATTTACTTTCCATTTACACCATTTGAATGATGCGTCTCTTAGTCCGCTGAGCAACATTTGTTAAATATTAATATTATTCATCATCAACTTGTCAAAAATCTCACTTAACTCACTGTAACTCTCTTTTCATTCAAATAAAATCTTCAAGTGCTGAAAGGGCAAAACGATTCAGATGAGTTAGATCATCAAACACTCCATGTTAAGTGCCACACTTTGTCACCAAAATGAACCGGCTGCATCACAACTCTGCTTCAACACAGTAATATATACAGTTCAGTAATACAGTTATATTCAGTGATATACAGCAATATATTCAGCTCTGCTGTGTGTCTCTATGGCCAGCAGATGGAGCTGTTTTCTCACAATTCTCAACACCTGAATCCACTGAGCATCATTTTCATCTAGCAGCATTCAGCAGGTCAAGAGAATAGAATAGAATAGAATAGAATAGAACAGAACAGAGCATTAGGTGTCAACAGATGCTGTTGAAAGCGTAGCGGCTCCTGCTGTTTGTAGGAGACTGCTGACAGCCTGTTTGAAGTGCAGCGCTCTTTTGATAAAGTTCATATCTTTAACTTTCAGAGTCTGGCTCACCAAACTGTAAAAACATGGCTGTGCTGCATTGAAACCAATGAGAATCAGAAGGCAGAGCTGTAAAGACACACAGACTGACTTCCTCCACTGCAGAAAGGCTGGAACACACTCAGCAGGACGGACACTTCGTTTTCCTCAACCACTTTTTGCTTTTATTGAGTTTTTTTTTTTTGAGTTAGTACAACAAAAACCAAAAACAAGAAAATCAAAAAATTCTGCTGTGTAACATATTTCTCTGGTGAAAACCTCATGTCAAAAATCTAATTTTTCACCAGTGAAATTTATGAAACAGTGGGATTTAAAACTACACTAACACAATTTTTTCTGACCACTAGAGGGTGACAGCAACACATTTTGTAAACACACAGCAAAGCTACTGGGCTAAATGACATTTACAGGAGGCGGAAGTTTTGTAGGCGCTGGAGCACCAAAGAGTTATAACTCCATATTAACAACATATTGGAACCTGACCAAAAAAATCACAGGCATGGCAGATAATGTCCAAAAAATGGAGATACCAGGTTAGAAAAAAAAATATTGCATTATTTACATATTCAAAAGAAGTCTAGATAGTAGGCTATCATTGTTGAATTATTTCAGCTGCTTTGTACGATGTTAAGACCTGAAAGCATTAACGTAGCACATTATTCATGTCATTAGTAAATCTATCTACACCATTTAAAACAGACTATTTACAGAAACCTAACCATAGGCTGTTGAAGTTGTTTAATAAACTGCTGGTGACCCCGCTAGTGCTTCTGGAAAGGCGAAAATATGTTTCTGCCTACCGAGATTCCAGCTTACACTCTACCTTGCGCATTGCCGCTTCTGGTGTGAAAGCCCTTATTTCAGCAGCTGCACAGTTGGCATAAGGATAGGAACGCATTAAAAGCTAAATCACAACTTGCAGGAGAAAACGTGAATCCTCAGTCTGCTAGTGTTTTGTCTGGTTCTCTTTCTAACTCCGTTCAGTATCTCAGCCAATAGGAGAGCACTGGTGATGTTAGCGTCGGTCTCAGCCGTCAGGTTGAAGTTGGTCATTCGGCATACGCCGTGGCGTCGCCCGTTTAAATAACAAGTGCCGACTCCGCCTACCCGGGCCAGTTTCGACGTAGGCTACGCCGGGTGGAATTACAAGTGGACCCTTTGATACAAAATTTTGTCATGAATATTCATGTCAAGGAATCATAACAGTGATTTGATTAGCTGAGAGTTCACATTTTCTCTTGCAAGAGGTGATTTAGCTTATAATGCTTTTCTATCCTCGTGCAACATGTTTTGTGTTTACACCATGCAGACCTGCTGAAATAAGGATTGTTGCTGTAAAATATACAAGCAACACCTGCCGCCTGCCTTTTGCACGCCTACGCCGTCTACGTCAAGCCCGAGCCCCCCGGCTTTGTTAGATAGCCTACAACAGTCTCTGAGCTTTGCAGTAGAACTCCATAGCAGCCTTCAGCCTCCAAAACAAGTGAAGTTTCTACTGGGATGGGGGAGAGTAGATAATGACTGAATATTCATTTTTGGGTGAACTAGTCCTTTAAAGGGAACAGCTCTGTCTGTAAAATCCTTCACTAAGGTGATGGACGGTTGTGTGAAAGCTGAGCGATCCATCTGGAAGTGAGATGAGCTCCTTGGAGACCCTACTCTGTTCCCTGGGCTCCTGCCTCTTCACCCGGCCCGCCTTCAGCACCGGAACCACCGAGGTTATAATAATCCAGCTCGATGTTCTCCTCTCTTCCTGGCTTCTGCCCCCTGGTGGCCTGGAGAGACATGACAGCAGCCATCTCTGTTACTGGATCACACCTCTCTTCTAGCTAAAATATACAGTCTAACTGCTTCATTTAACCCAATCCTCTACTGAATAAAGATGTTCAGTACCTTGCAGTAGAAACAGACGGCAGTGACCACCAACACCACAGTCAGCAGCAGGAGAACTAGTCTGATGGTGAGATCTGTTGGAGAGGCTGAAACAGATTCAGAATCATCACATCAGATCACCTGACATCATGAGGACAACAGCTCCCATTAAAGATAAAGTTCATGTTGCCCTAAAACCCTTAAAACCACTAAATGAAGGTCACTTTAACATCTCTGTTTGATTCAGTTCTTAGAGAATATGGTAATCTGATCCACTCTAAAGATTATATTGATGTTGTTGGACAAAAGCCACATATCTGCAGAAAGTCAGTTTTCAGGAATGAAGTAAAGCTGCTGATTCTCTCATGAACTCTCATGTCTTGTTTTATGTTGATGATAAAATGGATTGTTAACACTGTCACATATTCCTGTTGGATTCAGCTTCAGATTTTCCTTCAGGTTACCTGAGACAGTGAGAGAGAGGGGCTGGCTCTCAGAGGAGAAGTTATGAGAGAAAACAGAGATTTGATAAACACAGCTGTAGACCCCTTGGTGGGCGTGGCCTGCAGCAGGAAACAGGAAGTGGGCAGAGTGATTGACAGCTGGCTGGGTGTGGTTGTGTCCTGTGTTGGAGGCGGTGGAGGTGAGGTGGAAGGAGCCTCCTGGGTACTGTGGCTGGATGGAGCAGCTGATGGTGAAGCTGGAGTCCCTGAACACCTGAAGCCCCTGCTGCTGGGCCTCGGAGACCCCGTCCACGGAGGGAGAGAGGGAGATGATTGGCTGAACCAGCAGATCTGGAAACAGATAGATGATGAAGACTTGAGAATACATGTTACTGATATCCTAATGCCTCCTTCCTCAGTGAGAAACTGACTGTTTTCTCCTCATCTGTTTTGTCAAAGTGATGAACGCTGATGGCTGAAAGGCGACAGGATTTGTCTGTTAGCAGCCACCGTACAAGACAGAGAACTGCTGCATTCATATGTAATACAGAGGAGTCAGAGAGCAGCCCAGCTGAGGATGTGATGTCACTGTTCAGTGTTACCTGAGCAGATCACCTCCAGGCTGGAAGAGGAAGACCCAGACCATGTTGGTACACACTCCCTCAGTACAGACTCAGACCCATCACAGCGAGATATAACCAGCCACACAGATCTTTCTGAGGAATCCTCTCTGCTTTCTGTTGAAACAGCAGAGCCACAGTCCAGCTGTCTACACACTACAGCTGCTGACTTCAGGTTCCAGTCAGAGAACCAGTCCTCCACTGGTCTCCAGTTTCCCCAGTGTTTCATCTCCAGTCCACCAGCACAGCGGCTGGCTCCTCCCACCAACCTGACATCATCAGGCTCTGAACAGAGACAAGAGAGTAATTAGTAAAAGAAGTAAAGTCACTTTGATTAGAACAGAAATGAAGCCAAATACAAGCTGCAGCTCCTCTTCTACCTGAGCAGGTGAGTCCAACAGCTTTGCCAGGTGAGCAGGTGTTTCTAGCTGAGCCTGAGCTTCCACAGTCCAGGAGAACGGACTCACTGCCTTCACACTGGAACTCTTTGGTCCACATTGGAGCCTCCACTTCTCCATAGAGCGCCCCCTGGAGGACTGAAGGAGCCCCACAGCCAAGCTCCCTACAGACCACCTCTGCATCCTGCTGGTCAAAGTCAGCTTCACACACTGAGGACCAGAACTGGTTAGACTTCACCTCCAGTCTGCCTGAGCACAGACTAGTCCCATTCACCAGCCTCACAGACTCTGGAGGGAGGGAGAGAGAGAGAGACAGACAGACAGACAGACAGACAGACAGACAGACAGACAGACAGACAGACAGACTGTAAAAACAAATTTGCCGTTGGGAACATAGGGCTGCCTCCTGGTTACACAGTGTCTAATCGCTTTCTATCTGTTGTCTGTATGAGCGTGTGCCCAAATACATCTGGGTATCGTGCTGCTTCTGCGCAGCTGTGTGTGTGTGTGTGTGTGTGTGTGGCTGGTTTTCTCCACCCTTTCTCAGATTCCTGTGCAGTCTTCTAGCTGTCAGCAGACAGGTACAGCCCCGGCTCTGATGTCCTCGGTGCTGGCCTTAGTCCCATCCCTGATGCTGCTCCCACCTGGTTGTCTCTCTCTCTGTGTTGTTGTTGTTGTCTTTGTTTGCACCTGTCTCTCTCTCCCCCCTTTCTCAGACTCCAGTGCAATGCAATGGTCGCCAGTGCATGCCATAGTCCATATCCCTGGTGCTGCTCCGACCTGTCGTGCTCTGACTCCAGGTGTTCTGTGTGCAGCTGTCTTCTCTCCCCTTCCCCAGACTCTGGTCCAGTGTCCCACCTGCCAGTGGACAGGTGTTGCTCCATCTTGGCGGTCGTCGGCACCGGCCTTGGTCCTCCTCCCACATTAGCTGTTTGCTAAGTTTGTCTTGCATAACTTTGTTCACCACTGATTGTGTTTAATAGAATAGGTAGTTTGTTTTGTCTTGCTCAATCTGCTCTTGCCTACCTGTGTTTTTTTGTTTGCTATGTTTGTCTTACATAACTTTGTTCACCATTGATTGTGTTTAGTTAGACCTAGCTAGACACACTCTCTGTAAAGTCCTCTGAGACATGCTTGTGACAAAGGGTAACAACTTTCTCTCCTTCTTTGTTGGTAAGATAAATGACATACGAGCAAACATCATTCCCTCTTTTTCCCCCCCCAATTCCTTGCCCTACCCGGCCAACAATCCTGGATAGTTTTTCCCCAATCTCACTACAAGAGCTCAAAATTCTGGTCAGTACAATGAAAACCTCCTCTAGTCCCCTTGACATTGTTCCTACTTCTTTCTTAAAAACTGTTTTTGATTCCATTGGTCCATGTTTGCTCTTAATAATCAATAACTCGTTGGCATCTGGTCATGTCCCAGCCTATTTCAAACCAGCCGCTGTTCAACCACTTCTCAAAAAAACTAATTTGGACCCTTCTCTGCCCCAGAACTACAGGCCTATTTCCAAATTACCTTTTATAGCTAAGGTATTAGAAAAAGTGGTTGCTAAACAGTTTACAGCTGTCTTAGATGAGCACAACATTTTTGATAAGTTTCAGTCTAGTTTCCGTTGGTTGCATTCAACAGAAGCTGCTCTTCTCAGCGTCTCAAACGATCTGCAAATGCAGGGTGATGCAGGAGAATGTTCTGTTCTGGTACTACTAGATCTCAGTGCCGCTTTTGACACTCTGGACCACCGCATATTGGATGAGAGGCTCAGGCCGTGGGTGGGTATCTCTGGTTGGATTGGTTCTCCTCGTACCTGTCAGACAGGTCTTTCTCAGTCATAGTTCATAAATATGTCTCATCAACTGAATCTCTGTTATGTGGTGTTCGGTCCTGGGCCCCCTGCTGTTTGCATTATACTTGCTCCCTCTCGGGCAGATAATTAGAAATTTTAAAGACATCTCCTTCCATTGCTATGCAGACAATATTCAATTATATATTTCGTTTAACCCACAAAATGTCTCTAAACTGTCTGTTCTACTGAAGTGCCTCACCTCTATAAAAGTTTGGATGGCAGATAATTTTCTTCAGCTAAATACTGACAAAACAGAAGTTCTTGTTTCTGCCCCAGATGATGTTGTCCCGAAGGTGATGGACAGTCTTGGCTCTTTATCCTCTTCTGTTAAACCTACCCTCCGTAACGTAGGCGTTTCCATGGGCCAGGCTTTGAGGCTTGACCAACATGTTAATTGTTTGGTTCGTTCTTGTTTCTACCAGCTGAGAAACATTGCCAAACTCAGGTCCATTCTGTCCATAACTGAGATGGAGATGGTTATACATGCGTTTATTTCCTCCCGTCTTGATTACTGCAATTCTCTTTTCACCTGTCTTAGCAACACGTCCCTAAACCGTTTACAAGTGGTCCAAAATGCTGCTGCCAAGCTTCTTACCAAGTCCTCCAAAAGGTCTCATATAACACCAATCCTGATGTCCTTACACTGGCTTCCCATCAAATTTAGAATCCAGTTCAAGATTCTTGTTATCACGTACAGAGCCTTGCATGCTCAGGCACCTGCCTACATTAAAGAGCTGCTGCAGCCTCATAGTACTAGTAGGACTCTGAGGTCCTCTGACCAGGGTTTGTTGTTTGTCCCTCGCTCGAGGCTTAAGACAAAGGGTGACCGTGCTTTAGAGGTTGTAGCTCCTAAACTCTGGAACTCTCTCCCACTGGTCTTAAGATCAGTGGACACTGTGGACACTTTTAAAAAGCAGCTCAAGACCCATTTGTTTAGACTTACTTTTGTTTAATTTTTCTTTATCCTTTTCTGTGATGTCTTGTGTTTTTAGCTGGATGTCTGCAATTACTGTCTGCTGCTCTGTTTATTATTTTTGCTTTCTTTGTTCTTTGTGTTGTTGTGAAGCACTTTGTGACGTCTGTTCTTGAAAGGTGCTATATAAATAAACATATTATTATTATTATAAATAAACTTGACTTGACTTGACTTAACTCCAGTGGGATAGATGAGTCCCTGGTTGTTTTCCTCTCAAGTTTCAGCTCTCTGAAGCTCATATGTAAAGATTAGTGTCATAGATTAGTGTCATTGATGGTGTTACCTGAGCAGGTGATCGCCAGGCTGGAAGAGGAAGAGTCAGACCCTGTTGATAGACACTCCCTCAGTGTAGACCCAGACTGAAGACAGTAAGGACTGATCCTCCATACAGATCTCCATGAGGAATCCTTTCTCCTTTCTGTTGAAACAGCAGAGCCACAGTCCAGCTGTCTACACACTACAGCTGCTGACTTCAGGCTCCAGTCAGAGTACCAGAAATCCACTGGTTTCCAGTCTCCATGTTGTTTCATCTCCAGTCCACCAGCACAGCGGCTGGCTCCTCCCATCAATCTGACATCATCAGGCTCTGAACAGAGACAAAAAAGTGATTTTTACACTCATCTGAAAAAGATCAAACCAAAACAAGATGGATGCTCCTCTTTATTTCCAGTTTTATTTTCTCTGTTTACCTGTTCAATTGTGTTTTACTTCAGCCTGGAGTTCTGAGGACAAAAAGCAGAAAATGAATGGGTAGTATCATAAACTCTTTCAAATCATCTCAATGAAAATAAACATAGTATATTTACTGAACACACTCATGACTGATTTCAATATAAATGATAAGATGAACATTTAAAAACACAGAACACAAGGTTAACATACTTGTTACCTCCGCCAAGGAGATAATGTTTTCACCCACGTCTGTGTGTTTGTGTTGGGCACGGATCTGCACAAAACTTGGTATGAAGGTTGGTGATGGGCCAAGGAAGAACTGGGGCACGTTCAATCTAAATACGGTGCGCACCGTTTTGCTACGGTTTCCGGGTTGCACGTCATGTTTCCTCGAAACGGTGTGCACCGGGCTTAGAGGTACGTTGTCTGTCGTGTGGTGGGCGTGTCAGAGGTGTTAGCCAATCAGCAGCGACGTGTATATAAACCCCCGCCGTATTAAAAAGGCAGTGCGCACAATGGATCCAACAAATGTCCTTTACTAATACGTCCTGCAGCTTGCTGTCTGCAACAACTGAACTAACTAGAAGACATGTTTGTATCTTTTGCTATTGTTTGTACCACTGTGGAGTGACTCTTTCATAAACTTTTCTACTCCACTCTACTCCTCTAAATATATAATGGTAAATATTACAATATCATATCACAACAACAGTGATCAGCAATAATGATAGGCCTAATACTCATAATAAAATAATTAGCTCATATAGGTCCTAACGCAGTCTCGAAGGTAAGAAGTGGATTATCCTTCACCTGAAATGTTTGCCTTGTCATCCTGAAATGCAAATGAGGCGAATGCTGGATCACTGTATCTAGAAAGCACAGTTTCCACAAACCCCTTCAGTCCACTGGGATGTTCTCTGCTATTCTGGACGGAAAGGGCAGTGACTGTAACATCGAGTGTATTTTATAGTATTAAAGAACACAAAGAATGGCCTCCTCAGCTGCCGTAGTTGCAACGCTTGCGTAACACAACAGGCTGTTCAACGCTCCACCGTTTCCCTTTAAATAAACGCTTTGCTACGTTTCGTCGGGGCTGAACGCAGGGCTGATTAACTTTTCATGTCGACTGGCCAAAAGGGGTGTAACCGCAAGGCAGTTAGGCACCTTTTGATGAAATTCCACGCCCACCACCACGCCCCCTTTTGGCCAATCGACAAGTAAAATTGTTCAGTTCTTCTTTGTGTGTGTGTATGTGTGTGTGTCTGTGGTCAGAGAGAAATCAATTAATTTTACACATGGGATTTTGCCATATTATACATGTATGTAATTTATGTAGTTTTGTTTCTCATGTAAGATTTCACAATAACCGGACGGACACACACACACACACACACACACGCACACGCACACGCACACACAGTTGGTCCATTCTCCCTTCTCCCCACAGGAACCTATAATACACACACACACACACACACAACTTCCACAGATCTTCCATAGCAGCCTGGTTCTCCCAGATATCTGCCTCAGAGCCTTTCACACATCATCATTAAATCAGAGTCCTACCTGAGCTGCAGAGCAACATGAACAGCATCAGTATGGGATCCATATCCAGTCAGTCAGGAGTCTGAACCAGCCTGTCGGTCTGAACCAGCCTGTCTGTCTGAACCAGCCTGTCAGTGTCTTAACTTGGTGTCTCTTGGTCTTCTGGGTCTTTATGTTTGGCACTCAGCTCTCCTCCTGCTAGTCAGTGTTGTTTCCTCTCCATCCTTTATCTCCTCATCAGCTTCATGTTTCTCTCTGATATCAGTATGGACAGGAAGCTGCTAGCGGTAACCACAGTGACTTCCTGTAGCTTCATGTCGTCTCCAACATCTAAAGTCCACTGTCCATCATTCAGTTTGATTTAGCAGGAAAGGTGATGAGGGGAAGTCCGAGGACATCTGGAGGCTGGCAGGAGGACGGCAGGACTGGGGAGTGAAGGGAGAGATAGAGCAGGACCAGGAACAGGGGCAGAACATGCAGACAGGGGCAGATGATGACATATACTGTGTTTATAGTGACCTCATCATACTTTATGGTATTTTCTATAACTAGCATGAGCTAGACCGCTCCAGTACTCTGATGCTGCATCCAATGCATGTTGGATGTTGTGTAAATACGATCCGCCGACTGGGAAAAATCATTCATGTCAATCTCCTAGTGGTAATTACCATATTACAAGACAAATATGTGGGATTTTTTTGTAGCTCTGTTATTTCCCATCTGGTGTCATGAATTTAACACAGGTAATTCATCAGTCAATCACTCAAAATCAAGCAAAACTTTATTTATAGAGCACTTTTCGTACAAGTGAATGCAATTCAAAGTGCTTTCCACTGCAGTAGATGAGACAGGAAATTGACAGGTTACAGCAATAGAGACCAATGCACAGAACAGTTAGAGGTAAAACAAAAATAAAATAAGACATAATATAAAATAATACAAATAAAAATGTAAGATGAGCTAAAACATTACAAACATTACACACCTAAAATTCAAAGCAAGGTTTTGTGCTGACGTTTAAAAATATAAATATTATCCCCTTTCCTCAGGTCCTCCGGGAGGCTGTTCAAACGTATCGGGCCATACTACTAAATTCTGCCTCCAAAGGGTTTTAGTCCTGGTTTTTGGTACAGTTAGCAGATGATCTGAGGGGTCTTACCGGTTCATAACTTAAAAAGATCAGAAATATAACCTGGTGCAAGTATGGAGAGAGGCTGGACTCAATATTATTGACAAATGTGTGTATAATGATCCATAAATAAGAGACATATCCCAAATGTATTTTACTATCCACAAACAAATATGTCTCAACCTGTCAACTTGTCAACATGAGTGTCCAATGATTTGTTCAAATATCTCATACTTTATATAGAAAAAACGAAATTGTTTCCAATTTCAGTAAAAAATAATAATTTCAGTAGAATGTGCATTAGTCTTAAAAGTCTGTAGTCCAAGGTATTAAATATCAAAGTTATCAGTTATATTCACATTAATACAATCAACCATACCTAAGAAAGGCGAGAAATATCTGCTGTAGTTTGATTTTAAATTCATATACAAATGATTTTGGACGTGGGCGTTCCAACATGTAAAACACAAATAAATCCCATTCTCCACTTCTCTTATAAGACCTGAACGCAGCAGAAAACCTGCAGCCATTAAAGTAAATAAAGAAGTGTGTGAGCAACGCTTAAAAAAACATCAAATGACTTGAATAGAGAGTTTGTGTGATCCCTGCTGGATGATCGGGGCCAAAATACCATTTAAATCCCACTGTCTGTTTCATCAACAGCTTGGAGCTAAATCTCTCTACAGTCAACAGTCTCCTACAAACAGCAGGAACCACTACGCTTTCAACAGCATCTGACCTAATGCTCTATTCTATTCTATTCTATTCTATTCTATTCTATTCTATTCTAGTCTCTTCTCTTTTCTTCCTCCCTATTCTCATCTCGTTTCTTCTCTTCTCTCCTCCTCTTCTCATCTTGTTTCTTCTCTCCTCTCCTCTCCTCTCCTCTCCTCTCCTCTCCTCTCCTCTCCTCTCCTCTCCTCTCCTCTCCTCTCCTCTCCTCTCCTCTTCTCTTCTCATCTCGTTTCTTCTCTCATCTTCTCTCCTCTCCTCTCCTCTCCTCTTGACCTGTTGAATGCTGCTGGCTGAAAGAGAAGCTCAGTGGACTCAGGTGCTGAGAAATGAGGAAACAGCACCACCTGCTGGTCTTAGAGACACAGTAGAGAGCTGAGATGGTGACTGAGTACAAGTACGAGTACTTCATCTGGAGTACTTGCTGATACAGAGTACTGATCTAATTCTGACCTGATGTTCTTTCCTCTTTGCACTTTGAGATCTGCTGTAAATGAACAGTGAGTTACAGTGAGTTATTCTGATCATTATTGTTGTTAGAAACGGCAGGAGCTCAGAAAACATCACTCACCAGGCCAACAAAGTCAATGGAAGGAATCATAACAGGCTCTGACTACAGTTTAGATTTGTGTAAATGAAGGAATATTTTCTAAAACCTTTCCCCTCTGATTTCTAGAAGAATCCTCTCGCATTATGGAGTTGTAGTTTCTCCTCAGATTCCCTGCAGGTTTCAGACTCACCGCCAGAGGGAGCCGCGAGCCTGTCCAGCCCTGCTGATTCTATCTGATTCTATCTGATTCTATCTGTTTCTACTCCGTTTCTAATATTTCCACTCTGTTTCTATTTGTTTCTCACATGTTTCTACTCTGTTTCTGTTTCTACTCTGTTTCTATCTGTTTCTAATCCACTAGAGTTTATTATTTTAGTGTCCTTCCATTCTCACTTCAGAGATTCCCATAGTTTTATTCCTCATGGTTAAAAAAATACTTTTTAGATTCAAATAAACTGCGGATTAGAGTAGCCTAATGGTCATGCTTGTGTTTTAAACTGAATGTTCATTTGTTTGTTATAAATACGTAATGTATTTTCTGTTTTGAACTTT
>NW_027280560.1:0-37500 GCF_046629955.1 Centroberyx affinis
CTACTCAGTGTGTTGATGTTAACTAGTCATTATTTTGAATGATGTTAACTAGTCAGTGTGTTGGTATAACTAGTCGGTGTGTTGATGTTAATTAACTAGTCCTTTTTTTGAATGGTGTTAACTAGTCAGTGTGTTGTTAAGTAGTCAGTGTTTTGGATGGTTTTAACTAGTCAGTGTATTAACTACTTAGTGTGTTGGCGTTACCTAGTCAGTGTGGTGATGTTAACTAGTCAGTGTGTTACCTAGTCAGCGTATTAACTAGTCAGTGTGTTGTTAAGTAGTCAGTGTTTTGGATGGTTTTAACTTGTCAATGTGTTGGCAAAAATAGTCAGTGTGTTACCTAGTCAGTGCATTAACTAGTCAGTGTGTTGACATCAACTACTCAGTGTGATGATGTTAACTAGTCATTAATTTGGATGGTGTTACCTAGTCAGTGTGTTGATATTAACTAGTCTTTTTAAAAAAAAATGTGTTAACTAGTCAGTGTGTTGATGTTAACTAGTCTTTTTTTTGAATGGTGTTAACTAGTCAGTGTGCTGTTAAGTAGTCAGTGTTTTGGATGGTTTTAACTAGTCAGTGTATTAACTACTCAGTGTGTTGATGTTAACTAACTATCATTATTTTGGATGATGTTACCTAGTCAGTGTGTTGTTAACTAGTCAGTGTGTTTCCTGTCTGTTCTCTGTTGTAACTGAATTGTTCCTCCAGACTGTAAACACTCGGGCGTCAAACCCGCAACCTCCATCTAATCCCAGGCTGCCAGCCATGACAGTCCGACCATACACACACACACACACACACACACACACACACACACACACACACACACACACACACACATTTCACTCCCAGGGTTTTCTGTTTTATTCGCTGACAGGTTTTCTTTTTCTTAACATGCCTGGATCATCTGATTTATACAGATTTATTAATGTTCAGGGAGTCTGGTATCTACATGCTGAGGCAGAGGAGATCTGGCTCGGAGGTTTGAGCTTCCTGTTTCAGAGGAATACACACACACACACACACACACACACACACACACAGTAATACACACACAGCTGCTAACCAAACCACAAACACTCGTCCTTGATAGTTTTGATATTCTGGTGTTTTTCTGCACCGCCAAACCCCACTGAGCTTGTTTCTGTTTCTGCAGCCGGGACGCAGCGAAGGATCCAGAGAAAAAGAGAGAAGAAGAGTGAAGTGGAAAACAAAACAAATTCTCCGACACGCCGCCCGAGGCCGAGAGGCTCCGGACGCTCTTCATCTTCCCGCTGAACACAGAAAAGGATTTTCAAACACCGTCAGAAGCAGAGGAGAGGAGGCCGGCCGGCGGCAACGCTGTCAGCTGTGAGGATCCAAACCTGCTGTCTGCCTGCCTGTCTGTCTGCCTGTCTGCCTGCCTGCCTGTCTGTCTGTCTGTCTGTCTGTCTGTCTGTCTGTCTGCCTGTCTGCCTGTCTGTCTGTCTGTCTGTCTGTCTGTCTGTCTCTTTTTCTCTCTTCTCTCTCTCTCTCTCTCTGTCTGCCTGTCTGTCTGTCTGTCTGCCTGCCTGTCTGTCTGTCTGTCTGACAACCGTGTGTGTGTGTGTGTGTGTGTGTGTGTGTGTGTGTGTGTGTGTGTGTGTGTGTCTGAAAAGCAGCTGACACACTGTAGATGTTTTATTGGGAGAACTCAGATATTCAGAGATTTCAACCAAACTGCAGCCAGTCTTCTTCCTGCTGCTCAGACTCACAATGAAGTGAAAAATGACTTTTCCACGTTGTTAGCTCATTTTCCATGCTCTAATATAAACCTATTCAGTAACTGCACTTTAAGACTGAAAATCCTGCAAATCACACTGAACAATTTGCTGCTTCTCACTGAACAATTTGCTGCTATTATTACTGTTGTTTCATATCAGGGCATGTTGCAATTTGCAATTTGGGCCCACTTGGCACCTTGTTTATTTTTCAGATTTTTACAGTCTTATACCTATCCTCACTTTGCTCACTTTATGTTTATACTTATATTTGTATATTTATTTACTTATTTTTATAATGGTGTTTTTATTGTGTGCTTTCTTCTTGATTTTATTATTGCTATACCTGAACCGGGACCTGAGCACCTCATTTTGTTCCCTTTCATGTACAACATGTTCTGGAATGACAATAAAACATCCTTATCCAAAATTTTGATTTTCTTGTATTTTTTTATATCAAAATCCCATTACTTTAGTCTCGTGGAAAACAGTGTATCTTTAATGGTGACATCAGGAGGAGAAAATAAAAACTCCATCCAATCAAACTGCCTTTCTCTCCCTAACTAGACTTTTGAAGGATCCCTCCCTGCGTCATGTCCCGCCCCAAAGCATGAAATGTTTTTTGTCCTGGATTTTTTTGTGCAAATCTTGACTTCATGACACCAACCGGCTGAAGAAGCTTTGACTGAACAGAGTCCATTTGATGGTTTACAGAATTTTGCACGTCACGTCAGGGCTAGTGTCAGGGCTAGTGTCAGGGCTAGTGTCAGGGCTAGTGTCAGGGCTAGTGTCAGGGCCAGTGTCAGGGCCAGTGTCAGGGCTAGTGTCAGGGCTAGCGTCAGGGCTAGCGTCAGGGCCAGCGTCAGGGCCAGCGTCAGGTCTAGTGTCAGGGCTAGTGTCAGGGCTAGTGTCAGGGCCAGTGTCAGGTCTAGTGTCAGGGCCAGTGTCAGGGCCAGTGTCAGGGCCAGTGTCAGGGCTAGTGTCAGGGTTAGTGTCAGGGCCAGTGTCAGGTCTAGTGTCAGGGCTAGTGTCAGGGCCAGTGTCAGGGCTAGCGTCAGGGCTAGCGTCAGGGCCAGCGTCAGGTCTAGTGTCAGGTCTAGTGTCAGTGCCAGTGTCAGGGCCAGTGTCAGTGCCAGTGTCAGGGCCAGTGTCAGGGCTAGCGTCAGGGCTAGCGTCAGGGCCAGCGTCAGGTCTAGTGTCAGGGCCAGTGTCAGGGCCAGTGTCAGGGCCAGTGTCAGGTCTAGTGTCAGGGCTAGTGTCAGGGCTAGCGTCAAGGCTAGCGTCAGGGCTAGTGTCAGGGCCAGTGTCAGGGCTAGCGTGGGCTAGCGTCAGGGCTAGCGTCAGGGCTAGTGTCAGGGCCAGTGTCAGTGCTAGTGTCAGGGCTAGTGTCAGGGCTAGTGTCAGGGCTAGTGTCAGGGCCAGTGTCAGAGCCAGTGTCAGGGCTAGTGTCAGGGCCAGTGTCAGTGCTAGTGTCAGGGCTAGCGTCAGGGCTAGCGTCAAGGCTAGCGTCAGGGCTAGTGTCAGGGCTAGTGTCAGGGCCAGTGTCAGGGCTAGTGTCAGGGCTAGCATCAAGGCTAGCGTCAGGGCTAGTGTCAGGGCTAGTGTCAGGGCCAGTGTCAGGGCTAGCGTGGGCTAGCGTCAGGGCCAGTGTCAGGGCTAGTGTCAGGGCTAGTGTCAGGGCTAGTGTCAGGGCTAGTGTATCTAACCTGAAACAACCCAATCTAAAAAGCAAAGTAGGGAGAAATACATTTCTCTACACAGGGGGGGGGGGAGTGGAATAAAATCCCAAACAAAATTAAATCCGCCCGTTCTCTGAATAGTTTTAAAAAACAACTGAAAAAAAGGATGCTGAGTAAGTTAGTATAGTGAAACATCTTTTCTAGGACAGGTCTAAGTTTGGACTGTACATTTGTATATGGTATTTTAATTTATCGAATAAAGTCAATCAATCAGTCAATCAAAATCAGAAAGAGAAAGGCTCAAACTGAAGTTACCATGAGCCTTTGAAGTGGCAGATCAACGGTCAAAATCACTGAAGTGTTTCATTATCAAACACCAAATATTAATTTTAGAAAGTGATGTTCAGTTCTCAGTACTGGAGAAAAGATGAATGCTGCTCTCTGAGTCTGTCCAGGCTGCTGAAGGCCTCAGACGTCTTCAGACCTCAGACCAGCTGCTGTCCTGCTGCCGGACGTTTTGTCGGAGCAGGTGTCACATGTTTCCACCGGTGGACGTCTCAGATCCCCTCAAATCTAAATGTGTGTTGGAGGCTAATCTGCCGGTCCTGATGCTGCCGCTGCCCGTGTGGAGCGAGAGCATCTGTTTAAACTCACCCGGCAGACCTTCCACCTCTTGGCATTCTCCCCGCGCTCCGCCGCTCGCAGCCTATTAGGACGCTCGGCCGCGGGTGGAAGGAGCCGCCGAACTCATTTCACAGGTTAATTAGAACAAAGGATCAGCCTTTCGCCGGGCGAGAGGCTTTCGATTATTGAAAGGTTGTGGCTCTCTCTCCTCCCCGCGGGCCTCCGGGGGGACGGGCGATATCGGGCTCCATCGCCGCTAAATGCCACCTATCAATCACCCGATCGCGCCTGGCGAGCGTCATTAACGCCCTGCGATTGAGAGGTAAGCTCTTTAATCATCCTCCGCCGAGTGTACAGTGAGGATATTAACACGGTGTAACTCTGTGATAAATTGAATAACAAACGCTGCCAAGGTGAAACCTCATCTGACAAGCCGTGGCGACCCGGCGGCTGCTGGAGAGGAAAGGGTTAAAGACGAGGCAAAGGTTTGATTTGAGGCAACATGAGCTGATAAAGTCGTGAAATGAGTCACGAACTCTGAAACAGATTTACCTGCTGCTGAAGAAATGTTCTGGAGTCAGAGGTTCGTCTTACTTGAATATATATTTATTGAAAGGAGAGTCTTGCAAGAGGAAGAGATGCACACAGCTGGAGGCTACATACACTTCTTCAAAGAGCAAGAGATTGAACCAGTCCTTTATGTTTCTTCCAAGGACGCACAGGATGTGTTGACATTAGAACAGGTCACCACAGTACAGTAGAAGCAACACATGTTATCTCTTCAGTTAGAGCTTCCATAGACATCTGGGAGACATCCAGGAGCCACTCTGACAACAAGACCTCATAGTAAGTTATGGCACAAGGGTTACAGTGAGGTGACCATACATCATGAAACCTTTCATTCCCTGAGGTGACCCCAGTTCAGCTGTTAATACATATGTTGAGTTTTCTTCCACACCTGCTGTGGACTTGCCTGATCTCAGACAGAACTGTCAACTGGTTCCGCTCCGTCTCCATCTTCAGTCTGACATTGCCTCCACTCTAACCGACTTCCGTGGGGGAGGGGGATTCGATTTTCCCTAACCAATCACTAGAGACAGACGTATCCGCCTGAATCTAACGTCATTTTAAGTCGACACTGATGTGAAAAAAACATCTTCCATTTGAATAATTGCCTTCAAAGCAGACTGCTGTTCGGATTTCAAAGTAATTGGTACTTTTAATGGATTCAGAACAGCCTGGATAGCAGCGTCCATCTTGTCTATAGCGTCTCCATTGTTGTTATTACTCCTCCTTGGTTCCGGCGCACAGCTTGACAACAGCTTGACGACGGCGTTAGTCCCGCCCCCGTGGCTCTGATTGGCTAATCGTTAGTCCCCCCCGGCGCTCATCGGACCGATCGTTTTTCAACCGAGAAACCGCTGTTTCATGTCACGATGCCAGACCAGAATCAGTCAGCTGGTGGAGTGGGCGGAGTCAAAGGTCTGGACCCAGGCAAAGTGAAATTCACGTTCCTCCACCATGAACTGGATTCTGTGACAAAAACATGAATTGGACATCTCCAGCTGCAGGTTGGTGAACGGTTCAGTTTAGGAAACTAAACAACTTGGTTAAGGGAATAGTTCACCCAAAAATTAAAATTCAGTCATTACCCCCCCCCCCCCCCCCCATGCAGCTGAAACTCGGTGCAGTTTGTTAGTCCACATCAGGCCCTGAGCTCCACAGCGGAGCAGCTTCTCCAAAACAACTCAAGTTGCTGGACCAGACTTGACCTGACTTCACGGTTAAAAAAATAACCATAACCATAAAATGTCTCCATGCAGCATCAACATCTCACAGCTCCGGAGGCCAAACGATCCCAAAGTGACTCAAAAAGACGTTTACTCTGTTATTTAGCTGAAATCGCCACTCCAGCTGTTGAAAAGTTCTTGTTTTTGCGCCGCAGCCGAGACACGAGAACGAGGAGAACCACATGTGACTCCTCCTCGAATTAAAGAAACAAGACTCCCGGTTTGGCTTTTTAGCCTTCAAAATAAAAGCACAAGATTTTTAATAGGTAGAAATACTGTTTTAAACCAATTACTTTACTGTATTTAATCGTCAAATCCAATAAGTGAGCACCCATATTAATGTTTGATGTCAAAATAGTAATTAAAAATGCCATAAAATGTGCCATTTTTAACTATAAATGCTGCATGTATTACACTGTACAGAACAAAGACTTAATTAATATGGGTGCTGACTTATTGGATTTGACAAATATTTTTTTTTTTAATGTTTTTTAATATTTATGTATGTACACAGGAAAATGAGATCTTGATGTCAATGGGACTTACCTGCTTAAATAAAGGATTCAATCAATCAATAAAACTCATTTCACCAAGTTTCAGGTGAGCATACTGGACTTTTGAGATGGAAACTGCACTTAACTTTACTTTGCTCGCTGCTCGCTGCAGAAACAACTTACAACATGATAATATTATTGTATATTATAAGTATAAGTTTTCAGATTCGGTAAACCGTCTCCTGACCTCCAGTGACCGGTTCACTTTCTTAGTAGCTTTCCATTGATCTGCTTCAGTCAGATAAAGGTCAGGAGTTCACACACCCACACACACACACACACACACACACCTCCTCTGGTCTGAGCCTCCACCTCCTCTCCTCCTCCTGCATTACAGAATAAACCCAGGAGCATCATCGTCTGCCTGCGCTCAGAGTCAGAAGGTTTCCCGTCAACATCACCGATTCTTTCAAATCAGGCAGGAAGAAAAACTCGACTTCTCCACATTTCTGTTGACCGGACTCTGACCCTCGCTCAGGTTCTCACATTCCTCCGCTGAATCTTAATAACGGCCAGAAATGTTTTTTCTGAGCATCATCTGAGCTCTTAAAAAAAAAAATCTCCGTGCTGATATTCAGAGGCTCCTCGCCGACCTTCCTGTATTGTTGCTCCTCGGCTCTTCGGCGCCGACGGAGAAATGTTCTGACACCGACCGACAAAGAAGAAGTCAGAGATTCAGTTCTGCGTCGGTCGGCCTTTGGATAAAAGACACAGCGATTACATACGGGGGGGGGGGAAAGTTCTCATATCCAGCGCATTAAGCGGCACATACTGTAGCTCAGTGAGATGCTGCCACTCTAATGATCGCATGTTAACTCTTCAGCGGCCGGCTCCTCTTCTTCACGCTCCGCAGGCTGCTGTCAGTTTACTGGGAAATAAGAGGAACAAAAGTCCCTGTTCTGTTCTCGGTGTTGGAGAGAGATGAAGTTCTGCTCGGCCGGAGGATGTGAATGAATGAATGAATGAATGAATGAATGAATGAATGAATATTTTATTTTCGTGTCTGGTCAGTTACATCAGTGGTTCTCAAACTTTTTCACGTCAAGGACCCCTAAACTGACACAAATTAGACCACGGACCCCCATTTGATAAGATTTTTGCTTTTAGAAGTTTTATTACAGAAAGTGTATGAAACCCATGACCAAAATATCATACATGTCATGTCATACATTCTGTCATTGTGTTACTTATGGATGGAATTAAAGTGAAAATAAATTATTCCCCTTTTTGCTGGGGACCCCCTGGAACCCCCTCAAGGACCCCTGGGGGTCCCCGGACCCCACTTTGAGAAGCACTGAGTTACATGACCCATCCCTCATGGAATTACTCAGACACAACTAACAACAAACCAAACATTCTGGCATGTTAACCCACCATCACCTAACAGCACAATACATAAATATCATCCAAACATAAATATAAACATAAACAAAAACATAAACATCATCCAAACATAAACATAAATCTCCCACAAATAACGCTCCAGGAGATATCCCACAATGAAAAAAAAACAAAAAACAGCAAATATACAAACATGCAGACTCCGCCCCCTCAGCATGAGACACAATACACAAATCCAAACAGGACAGAATCTGCATCTGCATCCATTAGTGTTTGATCCAGTTCATAAACCGATATAGTTTACAATCCATATAGAATAGAGTATGAGGAATTTATCTATCACATGTTACTTTTCTCCTCCTATCCCATGCTTTAGAGAGAGATTCAGAGAATGCAAAAACATTATCAAAAAGGTTTTCAATTAAAGCTCCATTCTCAATACCTATCAAATCTAAATCAGGAACATGAACTTTTTTAAACAATATTTGTCGTAAATCATGATATAAATGACAGTATAGGATGAAATGAATTTCGTTCAACTCACAATATTCACAGATTCTTTCATCTTCAATCACATCTCTGTATCTTCCAGTTTCAATATGTAGTGGTAATATATCACATCTTATCTGTGCACAGAGTGATCTCTGACTTTTAGGCAAGTTATACTTAACATCTTTTTCACATTTGTAGTCTTTCTTAAATAAACAGTAAGTTCTCAATTTTGGCTTTTGCCAAATTCCTTCTGCCCATGATTGTGTGCATTTAGCCTGGACTTGGTATTTAAACTCCTCCACCTCCACATTTGCTTTGGAAATACTTTTCTTCAAGTCCACACTCTTCTAACAAAGTATTTCAGATACCCATTCACCTCCGACAGACAAATCCCAATAAAATACTTCACCAGCCGCCCTGGTGGTCGGTTGGATGTGACTCAGCCAGAGAATTTCCCATCAGCCTCAGCGGGGCGCCAAGCCTCCGAGGCCGAGCGCTGACTGACAGCTCGCACTCGCCAAGGCTGCTGACACGGGCAACCATCTGCAGTGTGAAGGTAGGGGAGGACCGCCCCCCCCCCAGGTTCACCCCCCCCCCCCCCCCCCCCCGTGTATCTGTCAGACAGCAGATGTACAGTACAGCGCGTTATATATACAGCGTTATAAATAGTTGTTCTCGCTGCAACGCCTTCGCTAGGTGAGACGACACCAAACTCCCACCGCCGACGGCGTGGGTGACAGAAGCGATCACCATGGAGACCGCGGGCGCAATTAGCGGCGGTGGCGGCGTGATGTGGGAACAGATGTGACTGCCGCTGAACTTTGTGCCGCGACAACGCGAACGCCGCCTGATGTGATGTCATCCGAACAGACGCGGCGGGGCGTTAGCTCAGCCTGGACCTGCAGGACTGAACTAACCGGCTCTTTATTTAAAGCTCACAATAATAATCGTTTATCAGATGTTCTCATTTCATTCTGTAGTGTGTTTCCCTAACTGCGGGCCAGACTCCATCGATTTGCTGTCACTGTTATTTTCTTCTCCGTTCAATACAAGGTTGGAAACATTGTTTATGTTTTTTCATAAAAATATCCGATCATCATGTCATCTTAGAATGGATTGTCAAAGCTAATTCTTGGGAAGAACATATTTAAGTGTAATTGGATTTCTGCTAAAGAAAAAAAAAAAGTAGCCCATCACTCTTGACTGGATCATACTGTCAATATCTATCCACACACACAAAAAAACCAAACGCTTGTGTTTTTAGTGACTTTGTATTGAGTGTTTGGAGGGAAGCGGCTGTGATTTAAATGCTGGTATTTGTTTTCTTTAAAGCAGCAGCAGAGTTACAGGGCAGTGAACTAGAAAATGACATTTTAAAATCATCTGTAGCTCCTCCAGTCGCTGTGACCTTTCTCAGCGGGGAAATATTACGCTGTTTGCTTTCTTCTCTGAGAAACATCCTGCCGCCGAGGGAGAGGAGAGGAGGAGAGAGGAGAGAGGAGAGGAGGAGAGGAGAGGAGAGGAGAGAGGAGAGGAGAGAGGAGAGGAGAGGACAGAAGGAGAGGAGAGAAGAGGAGGACAGAAGGAGAGGAGGAGAGAGGAGAGAGGAGAGCAGGAGAGGAGAGGAGAGGAGAGGAGAGGAGGAGAGAAGAGAGGAGAGGAGGAGGACAGAAGGAGAGGAGGAGAGGAGAGGAGGAAAACAGAAGGAGAGGAGAGGAGGAGAGAAGAGGAGGAGAGAGGAGAGGAGAGGAGAGGAGAGGCTGACTTCACTGAAGCTGCTGATCAGGGCTGCAGCTAAACATTATTTTCATTTATCGATTATTTCTTCTATTAATCAATTAATACAAATTAAGACAAATGTCCATCACAGTTCCCAGAGTCCGCGCTGGAACCAGCAAACGTTTGGTATTTTTACTTGATAAATGACTAAAATGATTAATCAATTATCAAAATTAAAGCAATTAATTTAAACTAATTGATTATTAATCGATTAATCATTTCAGCACTAACGTTGATTCATCACATAAAGCTGATTAGGGCTGCAACTAACAATTATTTTCATTATCGATGAATCTAACAATTATTTTTTTGATTAATCGATTAATAATTTAGTCTATAAAATGTCAAAAATATTGACAAATGTTCATCTCAGAGTCCAAAGTGATTCAGTCTGAGCAGCAGACAGAAAACACAAAGGATTCATTTAATAAAGAGATGAAACAGAAAAGCAGCAAATCTGTGAAGCTGCAACCAGAAAATGTTTTAAAATGTAACCCTGATAAATGACTAAAACAATTAGTCCATAATCCAAATGATAAATAATTAATTAGACTTAATTAGAAGTATTAGCAGTAAAATGTACTTATGTAAATGTACTGTTAAATTATTAATGAACCTGTCAGAAGTATTTTAATGTTGTCTAACTGCTCCATATACTGTTGGAGTTTAAACTCTAACAATGCAACATGTTTTATGAGCTGATCGTATGTTTTGATGTAAAACCTTTTTCTGCAAAGTAACAAGAAGCCGGCAGATAAATGTAGAGGAGGAGAAGGAGAAAGTCTCACAGAATGGAAATACTCAGTAAAGTACCAGAACCTCAAATCTGTAGTTTGAGTACCTGTACTGCGTTCCTCCTGTCTGTCTGTCTGTCTGTCTGTCTGTCTGTCTGTCTGTCTGTCTGCCTGCCTGTCTGTCTCTCTGTCTGTCTGTCTGTCTGTCTGTCTGTCTGTCTGTCTGTCTGTCTGTCTGTCTGTCTTCATGTCAGCAGTCACACCAACAGCTGGAGCGATAAAAGGCAGCAGCATAACATGGAGCCTCAGACTTTCTTATTTCCAGCTGAAAAACAGACTTTAGCGCGGCGCTAAGTGCTGACAGCTGATATCGCGCGTCCGATATTCCCTCCGGCTCCCGCCACCTTCGGCTCGGCCAATCAGAGCGGCGTGCTCGCCTCGCTCCGGCTCCCTTTCCCATCAGATGTGGTTGTTTTGCCGCCGCGCTTCCTCGCTAGCCATTGATTGCCCCATTAGCCTAGCATATGTGTGGATTGTGCTGTCTTTCCCAATCAGTTGATTTGGACGCCGCTCGTCTCCGCGGGGAGCCGCCGCCTCCTCCTGCTGATTGACGTCTCCGCGCCACTTAGAGCTCGGCGAGGAGTTTTAAAGGTGGACAGTTTATGTCCTTCATACAGAGGTGCTGCGTTTTACTGTGCTGTGTGAATGTGTAACTTAGGATGTGTGTGTGTGTGTGTGTGTGTGCAATTAGAGAGTGAGAGCGGGGGAGAAGGAGAGAGAGTACAGTATGTCAGTAGACTCTTGACAAAGTTGCCGTCGGCGTCGGAGCTCCTCATCATCTGCACATCGGGATAAAATGAACCCAAGAGACTCGTGCCCCCGAGTCCCTCAGTAGACTTAATTTAACAGAGTTAAAATCAATTTCTCTGCTCTCCTGGGTCAAATTAACTATCTCCTGCTATGAAGAAGCTCTGACTCCCTGACAGCTTGTCCGGTTCCCTCCCTCCTGTCTGTCTGTCTGCCTGTCTGTCTGTCTGTCTGTCTGTCTGTCTGTCTGTCTGCCTGTCTGTCTGTCTGTCTGTCTGTCGGCAGACCGCTTCTCCTTCCTCCTCCGGTTCGACTCGCCGGCCGAGCGTCTGCCGGGAGCCGGACGGGACGCCGGCCGTCCTTCACGTGTCAGCGGCGTGTTTCCTGCCTCACTTTCATTTCTGTCATTTGTTTAGACAAACAGACACAAGAAGAAATCGAGAGTTTCACCTTGGAACATGCGAGGATGACGTAACATCTGACAGAGTGCAGTACAATACTCTGCAGTGCAGTACAGACCAGTACAATGCAGTACAGTACAGACCAGTACAATGCAGTACAGTGTAGTACAGTGCAGTACAGACCAGTACAATGCAGTACAGTGCAGCAGACCAGTACAATGCAGTACAGTACAGACCAGTACAATGCAGTACAGTGTAGTACAGTGCAGTACAGACCAGTACAATGCAGTACAATGCAGTACAGACCAGTACAATGCAGTACAGTGTAGTACAGTGCAGTACAGACCAGTACAATGCAGTACAGTGCAGTACAGACCAGTACAATGCAGTACAGTGCAGTACAGTGCAGTACAGACCAGTACAATGCAGTACAGTGTAGTACAGAACAGTGCAGTAGAGTACAGTACAGTGTGTGTGTGTGTGTGTGTGTGTGTGTGTGTGTGTGTGTGTGTGTGTGTGTGTTGCTAAAACTATGGTCTGGGCTTTTAAATGGTGAAAGATCTGCACAGAGAAAACTGTGAATTTCTTTTATTTTCCTTGCACTATGCTCTTACACACACACACACACACACACACACACACACACACACACACACACACACACACACCACACACACACACACACACACCCCCATGCGTCCACACACCAGCCTCAGATCATTAGCGGAGCTGTTATTTACCTGTCTCGCCCCCGACAGGCCCGACCCGCAGCAGGCAGACAGACAGGTGGGAGCCGGATAATTAAAAGCGGAGCGACCCGTCTGCTGCCAAACACCCAGAGGCTCGGCTCTTCAGGACAGCGGGACGCCCCGCAGACTTCTGGGTAAATACACTGAGGGCGCTAACCAGCAGAGTCGGGCTAGTTATGGAGAGGGAATCAGCGTTTCCATTTGCATTAGAGTTTAGAAACAGTGTCAGGTAAAGAACTGTGTCCACACTGCAGATGAATCCAGCTTCATCCTGGTCACAGTTCAGAGTGAAGCTTTCTGCAACCAAACTCACTACTGAAACATTCAGGTGTGACTCTGAGCAGAGAGGAGTCAGTCAGTCAGTCAGTCAGTCAGTCAGTCAGTCAGTCAGTCAGTCAGTCAGTCAGTGAGCAGCAGAACGAACCGGACAGCCGCTTCATCTGAAACACACAGGTTCAGTGTTTAGAGATTTTCTCACATTTTCTGTCCGGTCGGTTTCCTCAACACTGAAGCTGCTCCTACAGGTCTGAGGTCTGTTTTTCTTTTTTTTTCCCACAGAGCAGCTGAGGGCATCAGGTCAGTCAGTCAGTCAGTCAGTCAGGTAACACTTAGTGAGATGTGTCTTGGTGGCTGATGATGTCATATTGGATCACACAGAGCCAGTCTTCACCGTCAAACAGAGATCCACGTCTTCTGCTGTCCGGCAAACCTTATATTAGTCACATTACCACCTGTGGTATTTAAGTGACATTAGTGGAATTATTTAATTCAGTGGTTCCAAACTTTTTCTGTCAGGCCCCCCTTTAATGATATAGGAACATTTTCAGCCCCCCCCCCCAACCCCCCTTCTCTCAAACTGAATTAGTGTGCAAGAAAAAAACAAATCCTACATATCAAACAATGCCTCATGTGGGCTTACTGTCTCGTCATACTTCCTTACTTTTACCTTTATATCTTTTCGTATATATATATGTCAGTAGATATATATATCTGTCGTCGTGTCGTCGGCTGTGTTCACATTGCGGAGCGGTTTCCACCTGAAATCCACGACCCGCCTCGCTTTGTAAAAAGTGGCAGAAACGAAGCTGATTGGAGCTGAGCGGAGCGCTCAGTTTGTTTCCAGGCAACCAAAAAAACGCTGGATCGTCGTGACGCATTCTGCCGGATCTTATCCGCTCAAACTGAACTACTTTCACCTTTTTGCGGCGGAAAAATCTGCGATCCGCTCCCTTCTATAGGAAATAATGAAGTTTTGAGCGGAAATCGCTCTGCAATGTGGGGGGGTATTACGTGCCCCCCCCCCCCCACCCCGTAGTTCCTCTGTTCCCCCCTTAGGGGGCGCGCCCCCCAGTTTGGGAACCTCTGATTTAACCGATAACTGTGTCGTAATGCTGCAGTGAACTGAACTGAACTGAACTGAACTGAACTGAACTGAACTGAACTGAACTGAACTGAACACACGCTGTGGGTCTGTACAGGATCTGTGCTTGTTTCTGTAAGATTTTATTATTTTCACAATCCAATCAACACAACAATAGACAACAATAGACACAACATAACCAAAAAATACATAGATAGGGGATCAGCAACACTGAACACTTCTAGAATAGAATAGTTTCACTTTTCTGTCTTCCATTAGTCACAGTGTTCTAACCAGCTGCACAGCTCGGTGGTCTTGGTTGATCCAGATGTTTCATTACGTTCCTGCGGTGGAAAAAGAGAAAACGACGCTGCTATCTGTGGCGGTTTATTAAAATCTTATGGATAATCTGACGTCTCTGGTTCCTGGTGTTACTGGTGTCCAGTAAGCTGAAAGTAAGCGTTACCATGGCTACAGACATTATTTACAGCCATGGCGAGATCTGATGAGTGGAGTGACTCATTCTGCTCCAGTCTGGTCCAGACAGACTGACTGGATGCATTCAGTCTCATTCATAAACTCAGTCGTCACTACAGATTCTAGCAGTGTGTATGCAGCCAATGAGTGTCAGTCTCTTCTGTCATTCATCATCCCTCCCTCTCTCTCTTCTTCTCTGTTTATCGTCTGTTGTTTGCTCTCTGTCTGTACACCAGTTGCTCCCATGAGGATTAATAAAGTTGAATTGAAGTGTAAAACGGCATTAAAAGGACACTAGAAATCTTCTAAACTCTTCTGAACCTCGGCTGTGTGCAGAGGAGGAGGAGGAGGAGGAGGAGGAGGAGGAGGAGGAGGAGGAGGAGGCAGAGTCTCAGCTCTCCTCCTCCGTCCCGCCGCTCGGCAGCGATGTGAGATAACTGAGGCGTGCGGCGGCGTGTCACTGGATGCCTTTTAATAATGGTCACGATGATGAATTGCTTTAATCAGAGGAGCGGGCTTTTCCTGTAACTTATGATACAGGAAGCTTGTGAAGAGAATTGTTACGCCAAGCCTCATTGAGCGGCTTAATGTGAATCTTTACGTGTCCACAATTAGATTAAAGCTGTGACACGGCGGCCGGCGAGGAGGAGGGGGGAGGGGGGAGGGGGGAGGGGGGAGGGGCTTCTGACGGCTTCTTCAGACGGACGGGTGGAGGTTCTGGATCAACGGAAGTCATTATATGGTGCTTACCGTTTGGCCCGGTCACAGTGTGATGGATGAGTTGTGGCAGGAAATAGTCAGAGAGCCAACATCAGAGAGCAAACTGAGATGAACACAGTCTGACTTCCTCTGGTCCAGGGCCTAAAGGTCAGAGGTCAGAGGTCAGAGGTCAGAGGTCAGAGGTCGGCCTTCCAGCCCCCCGGACACCTCAGAAAACCTCAGCGAACACAGTGAAGAAGACAGGAACAAATCTCCTGTTCCAAATTAACTGTTAGCTGTTGAGGAGCCAATCAGCAACTGAACCCCATCTGCTGCAGTGAAGCTGCTCAGTAGAAACCAGTAGAGACTGTGTACTGGTCAGCTTCAGTAGAAACCAGTAGAGACTGTGTACTGGTCAGCTTCAGTAGAAACCAGTAGAGACTGTGTACTGGTCAGCTTCAGTAGAAACCAGTAGAGACTAGTCCTGGTCAGCTTCAGTAGAAACCAGTAGAGACTGTGTACTGGTCAGCTTCAGTAGAAACCAGTAGAGACTAGTACTGGTCAGCTTCAGTAGAAACCAGTAGAGACTGTGTACTGGTCAGCTTCAGTAGAAACCAGTAGAGACTAGTCCTGGTCAGCTTCAGTAGAAACCAGTAGAGACTGTGTACTGGTCAGCTTCAGTAGAAACCAGTAGAGACTGTGTACTGGTCAGCTTCAGTAGAAACCAGTAGAGACTGTGTACTGGTCAGCTTCAGTAGAAACCAGTAGAGACTGTGTACTCAGCTCCCAGTATGAAAAACATGCGACCGAAACAAAGATCAAACTGTTCCCCTGGTGGAGTGTTGGGATGACTCTGGAGGTTTTCAGATCAGTTTCTTTTTGAATTTCTACTGCAGAGTCTGTTTCTTCTTCTGTTCTTCTGCCTCGCCGCCATGTTGACACTCAGAACAAACCAACACACACACACACACACACACACACACACACACACACACACACACACACACACATCTCTCATCAATAATTCTGTCTGTTTTCTGATAGATCAAATGTTTGAATATTTGCTTCTTAAAATGATTAGCAGTCGTGTCGGTCTGCTGTCTTCAGATCAGTGTGGTGCAGTGAAGAAAGGTCAGTGTGTGTGTGTGTGTGTGTGTGTGTGTGTGTGTGTGTGTGTGTGTGTGTGTTGAGACGCAGCCTGGCTCCGCCCCCCCGCTCGCTGCAGCAGCAGGATGGAGAGGCCATTTTGTCTTTTGGAAAGGCACTTTAGAGAGCCGGCGCTCTGAGAGCTTTTATCATTATCTGCCACTACAGTCTGGCCATTTGTTCTGACCTTGGGAAATGGTTTTAAAGGTCTTACTCAGTGTGTGTGTGTGTGTGTGTGTGTGTGTGTGTCTGTGTGTGTGTGTGTGTGTGTGTGTAAGAGAGAGAGAGAGAGAGAGAGAGAAATTGACTGGATTGAGATGTTCCATGAAAATATGTAGTGAATGGCCTCTGTACCCGGGCGAGTGTGGGTGTGTGTGCGTGGGTGTGTGTGAGTGTGTGTGTGTGTGTGTGTGTGAGTGTGTGTGCGGGGGGGGGGGGGGGGGTTGAGGACGAGGGCACAATCCAATTTGTTTGTTCACACTCCAGCAGAGCCAGATCAGAACAATTGATACATTAGGACTGGTTTTACAGAGCAAATATGTGCGGGAGAGAGAGCGACTATATATTGCAGTGAAGTACTGCAAGAGTAAATTTGGCTCACGGGCCATTGCACAGGCTGCAATATGAAACTATGATAAAAAAGAAATTGCTTTACTCTCCAAGTTATCAATATAATTCTCCCTCTGTGGCTCACATTCTCATTTTGCTGGTAGAAATCTTTTGTAACGGTGAATTTTCTATGCAAAAAAAAACAAAAAAAAAAACACGGCGGCTGGCGAAGGTTCAGAGAGAGACGCGCGGCGGGAGAGAGAGAGAGAGAGAGAGAGAGAGAGAGAGAGAGAGCGGCGAGCGGCATCCGAACCCTTCAGACCCGAACGCCGGTCTCTCTCTCTCTCTCTCTCTTTCCGTGTCGTCTGCTCCCGCGGCGACAAAGAAAATAAATTAGAAGAATACAATGTCTTTAAATCACAATGTGGCGTCGCGAAAAAAAAACAAAAAAAACCCCTCAGAGCCAATCTGATCTGCGGTCTGGGGAGATGACACAGTCCGTTTCTCCAGACAGAGGACAGCTGTTATTCCCTTTTCAGCCCGGATCCGGCCCGATAACGTCTAATAACTCGCCGTAAATTAAATCTGCTGCATCAGTGCGCTCGTGTCACCGGCTCCTTGGATAAATAGTAATGTTTGATGTCTCAGAATGAGATTTTGGAAAACCATTATGGAGCCTCTAAGAATCATTTTTTTTCATTTATTCATTTAATAGGATTATTCATGAGGCGATGATGACAGCGTTACTGGGATTCAGGTCTTCATACTCCTGTGAGTCATTATTACAGAGAGACGAGTCTTTTGTTCAGCAGCAGGTTGTTTCCTGTGACCGGCAGAGAAATAATAGAAATAATCTCTGGAACAAAATGTTTCATACGCACTGAAAAACAAACATTACCTTGAAGCTGAATCACAGCTCTCTCCCCTCTTTCTTTGTCTCCGCTCTGTTGGGAAAAGTGCTTGAAATAATGTTCAGACTACAACAAAATAAGTATTAAATTATCAGTTATATACCGAACAAAAATATAAATACATGTAAAGTTTTGGTCCCGTGTTTCATTAGCTACAATAAAGAATCCCGACCATGAAAAGTTTATTTCTCTCAAATCTTGTGCATAAATCTGTTCACATCCCTGCAGTGAGCATTTCTCCTTTACGAGAATTTCTTTCAGTCGAATGACATGAACTGTAACTTACTCAAATCTGTGAAATGACATGTTGTGTTTATATTTGTGTTCAGTATTTTATCAGAGGAGGTGCAGCAGCCAGTGAGGTTCAGCAGTAACAACCACAGTAAAAATCTGTCTACAATGCACTTCAATAATGAGACTAAGATCGGAAAGCTCCACATGTCTTAACTCGACTGTTGCTGACTCCGACTGTGACCTTATTCAGGTTAAGGTGATCAGAACATGCTGTTTACATGGCAGTGTCTTATTCAGAGTATTGTCTTAATCGGGTTAATATCGGAATATTGCAGTCCATGTAAACCTGCTCACTGTAAGCTCTTTGGGTCGGCTAGTGTGCTAACTAGCTAAACCCCTTAATTTTATCCCTGAAATGTCCTTAATTTCTCATTACATAAACATTAATTATCAATTAAACATAACAAAGCTTTAAAAAAGTAAGGTTAGTATCATGGGTTTATAAGGGATTTATTCATGGGTTGATTCACAGAGACACTAGAAATTAAGGGATTTTTCATGCCTTTTGTGCAGGTTTACAGGTTATTAATGAGTTATTAAGGGAAAGTTCCTGTCTGCCCTGAATTTTACATTCAATTAGAAAATAAGCAGTCAAACATTAAGGGATATTTAAAGTGGTTTTTATGGGGTTGCCTCCATTAATAACTCCCTTAACTAATTTTAAGGGGATTTTGCATGAATTAAGGTGTGAATTAACTAAACTGTAAGGTGATTTTAAGGGATTACTGGTTGGTAGAGTCACCTGTGGTTGCTAACGTTAGCTGGGTCGTTAGCAGACTTTCATCCCACCAGGTCAAACATTTCAACAGCGGCCTGTGGAGAGCGTCTCCATGGTGATTCTGCCAGCCTGACTCCACAGTCAGGTGGATGAAATTGCGATGGCTGACAGGCGATCTGCACTACATAAGCTAAAGCTGCACACGGCAAATAAAAACTGTGCTGCAACAAAGGAACACCGAGACAAACACAACAAATAAAACAACGCACTAGAACAAAGAACAAAGGAGCAGACTACATTAATCAAACGCAAAACAAAAACCCACAACAGAAATGACTTAAATTGCGGTTGTGTATTTAGTTCATGTAGCTGATTGACTCTTGACTACGGAAGCTGAGAACGGCCGTGCTTGCAATTATTTTTTTTAATGCCGTTATCTCGAGATCACGAGTTAATTATCTCGTTATCTCGAGAAAACGGGCTTTGTTATCTCGAGATAACGAGATAATCGACCCGTTATCACGAGAAAACAAAATGTTGTTTCCTCTTATTACTTATAATGTTTCTCAGAGATCAGGAGCCATGCCAGCATGCAGAGATGGAGTCTGGACAACTGTAGCAACTGACTTAAGATGAACATGTCAGAGCAAGGAGTTTCCATCACTGATCAACACATCAGACTGGACTTCAATCCAGGTCTAACAGGCAGAAACTGCATTGTGTGTTTCTGTTAGAGAAAACATTCAGATCAGTCCTCGTCATTTAAGGAGAAGACTAGCAGTTATTGATCAGGTGTGATCAAATGAACCAGACACGCATTTTTGAGTTCTCCATAATTATCCCATGATGTCGAGAAAACAAAAGTCGTTTTCTCGTGATAAATTATCTCGTTATCTCGAGAAATCAGCCTTTTGTTTTCTCGAGGTAACGAGATAAATAAACCCGTTATCTCGAGAAAACGAGCTTTGTTATCTCGAGATAACAAAATAATTAACTCGTGATCTCCAGATAACGGCATTAAAAAAATAATTGCAAGCACGGCCGTTCTCAGCTTCTGTACTTGACCACCGAATAAAATAACTATTTATTACTGGAAAAAAATTTCACCCAAATTCACAAAACTTCACCAGTCAATATCTGTAAAACCTGAAGAATGTGAAGAGTGAAAGAGTCTCAGTCAGCCAAGGCCTTCAGCTCCCGCCCGTCCTTTAAGAACCGTCTGCTGGTTTTGGTTGTCGGTCGTCTTTAAATCTTTTCCTCGGGTCAGGAGGTCAGGAGGTCAGGAGGAGGCGGATCCTGGAGCCAGACTCGTTTCCGTCCCCGCTGGTTCAAAACGAGTTCAGGTTTTCGGTTAAAGAAAATACTGCAGCTGATATTCCAGTGAAGTGTGTGAGCCGCGGTCTGCTGTGACTCCAGACTTCAGGCTGACAGTCAGACCGTCACGCCGCTATTTCAAGACCAAAGTCAAACTACTACAAGTTTTTTTGTCTCTCAGCAACACTCGAATGAAAAGCCACTTAATCCATCTTGTCCCGAACGACCGCTTCCACAGAGCGGAAGGTAAAGTCTGGAAGTCGAGTCAGCCGAACGCAGAGAATCATCTCTCTTCATCATTCTCCGGGCACAATTGATCTGTGGGACTCTGGAAGTTATTTATTATGAAAAGTCTCATTTTTTAAGCGGCCCGTTTAAAGTAGCAGCGGCCATAAATCACCCAGTGAGTGAATCAGACCTCGCTCCAAACACTCTCCCGCTGGAATCCATTATTCCTATTATATCAGCTCTAAGTGGACATAACAGCTTAATCCAATATTGATCGGAGCCTGTGGTCATCCCATTCGATCCCGTCCTGATATCTGAGACGCTGCATGACGACTCACATCTGCTCCCACTTTAAATAATCACAGTGTGCAGGCAGAGGCTCCGCGCTAGCTCGGCTAACTCCTTCCTCATTAGAAAGCAATAAATAAAGTGTGTGTGTGTGTGTGTGTGTGTGGGGGGGGGGGGGGGGGGCTAATCCTGGCTAATACTCCCGGTGATAGAGAACTTCACTGAGCTGGCAGCCTGGGTAATTAAGTGAGCAGCAGTCTGTTCTGATGGCTCTCATATACATGGGCATAAATTATTGAAGTGCCGTAAAATAAATAATGAAGTCAATTGCACCATTTGGATGTGGGCGGGAGGTTAAATTATGCATGAGCTCAATATTTGTAAGTGTGATATGAAGTAAGACGAGGAAAATCCCTCCGCTGCTCAGAACGTTTAATCTGGGAGGAGGATCTGAGACACTGACAGAACTACAGACTGAGACACTGACAGAGCTACAGACTGAGACACTGACAGAGCTACAGACTGACACACTGACAGAACTACAGACTGAGACACACTGACAGAACTACAGACTGACACACTGACAGAACTACAGACTGAGACACTGACAGAGCTACAGACTGAGACACTGACAGAACTACAGACTGACACACTGACAGAACTACAGACTGACAGAACTACAGACTGACACACTGACAGAACTACAGACTGAGACACTGACAGAGCTACAGACTGACACACTGACAGAACTACAGACTGACACACTGACAGAACTACAGACTGAGACACTGACAGAACTACGGACTGACACACTGACAGAACTACAGACTGAGACACTGACAGAGCTACAGACTGACACACTGACAGAACTACAGACTGACACACTGACAGAGCTACAGACTGACACACTGACAGAACTACCGACTGACACACTGACAGAACTACAGACTGACACACACTGACAGAACTACAGACTGAGACACTGACAGAACTACAGACTGAGACACTGACAGAACTACAGACTGAGACACTGACAGAACTACAGACTGAGACACTGACAGAGCTACAGACTGACACACTGACAGAACTACAGACTGAGACACTGACAGAACTACAGACTGACACACTGACAGAACTACAGACTGAGACACACTGACAGAACTACAGACTGACACACTGGCAGAACTACAGACTGAGACACACTGACAGAACTACAGACTGACACACTGGCAGAACTACAGACTGAGACACACTGACAGAACTACAGACTGACACACTGACAGAACTACAGACTGAGACACTGACAGAACTACAGACTGAGACACTGACAGAGCTACAGACTGACACACTGACAGAACTACAGACTGAGACACTGACAGAACTACAGACTGACACACTGACAGAACTAC
The DNA here is from genome assembly GCF_046629955.1 of Centroberyx affinis. NCBI lineage: Eukaryota > Metazoa > Chordata > Actinopteri > Beryciformes > Berycidae > Centroberyx > Centroberyx affinis. Next base: position 22,083 of record NW_027280560.1, read on the forward strand.
AGACTGAGACACACTGGCAGAACTACAGACTGAGACACTGACAGAACTACAGACTGAGACACTGACAGAACTACAGACTGACACACTGACAGAACTACAGACTGAGACACACTGGCAGAACTACAGACTGACACACTGACAGAACTACAGACTGAGACACTGACAGAACTATAGACTGACACACTGACAGAACTACAGACTGAGACACTGACAGAACTACAGACTGAGACACACTGGCAGAACTACAGACTGACACACTGACAGAACTACAGACTGAGACACTGACAGAACTACAGACTGAGACACTGACAGAGCTACAGACTGACACACTGACAGAACTACAGACTGAGACACTGACAGAACTACAGACTGACACACTGACAGAACTACAGACTGACACACTGGCAGAACTACAGACTGAGACACACTGACAGAACTACAGACTGACACACTGGCAGAACTACAGACTGAGACACACTGACAGAACTACCGACTGACACACTGACAGAACTACAGACTGAGACACACTGACAGAACTACAGACTGACACACTGGCAGAACTACAGACTGAGACACACTGACAGAACTACAGACTGAGACACACTGACAGAACTACAGACTGAGACACTGACAGAACTACAGACTGAGACACACTGACAGAACTACAGACTGAGACACACTGACAGAACTACAGACTGAGACACTGACAGAACTACAGACTGAGACACTGACAGAATTACAGACTGAGACACTGACAGAACTACAGACTGAGACACTGACAGAGCTACAGACTGACACACTGACCGAACTACAGACTGAGACACTGACAGAACTACAGACTGAGACACTGACAGAACTACAGACTGAAACACACTGACAGAACTACAGACTGAGACACTGACAGAACTACAGACTGAGACACTGACAGAACTACAGACTGAGACACTGACAGAACTACAGACTGAAACACTGACAGAACTACGGACTGACACACTGACAGAACTACAGACTGAAACACACTGAAATAACTACAGACTGAGACACTGACAGAACTACAGACTGACACACTGACAGAGCTACAGACTGACACACTGACAGAACTACAGACTGAGACACTGACAGAACTACAGACTGAAACACTGACAGAACTACAGACTGACACACTGACAGAACTACAGACTGACACACTGACCGAACTACAGACTGACACACTGACAGGACTACAGACTGACACACTGACAGAACTACAGACTGAGACACTGACAGAACTACAGACTGACACACTGACAGAACTACAGACTGACACACTGACAGAACTACAGACTGAGACACTGACAGAACTACAGACTGACACACACTGACAGAACTACAGACTGACACACTGACCGAACTACAGACTGACACACTGACAGAACTACAGACTGACACACTGACCGAACTACAGACTGACACACTGACAAAACTACAGACTGACACACTGACAGAACTAAAGACTGAGACACTGACAGAGCTACGGACTGAGACACACTGACAGAACTACAGACTGAGACACTGACCGAACTACAGACTGACACACTGACAGAACTACAGACTGACACACTGACAAAACTACAGACTGACACACTGACAGAACTACAGACTGACACACTGACAAAACTACAGACTGACACACTGACAGAACTACAGACTGAGACATACTGACAGAACTACAGACTGAGACACACTGACAGAACTACAGACTGAGACACACTGACAGAACTACCGACTGACACACTGACAGAACTACAGACTGACACACTGACAAAACTACAGACTGACACACTGACAGAACTACAGACTGAGACATACTGACAGAACTACAGACTGAGACACACTGACAGAACTACAGACTGAGACACACTGACAGAACTACAGACTGAGACACTGACAGAACTACAGACTGAAACACTGACAGAACTACAGACTGACACACTGACCGAACTACAGACTGACACACTGACCGAACTACAGACTGACACACTGACAGAACTACAGACTGAGACACTGACAGAACTACAGACTGACACACTGACAGAACTACAGACTGATACACTGACAGAACTACAGACTGACACACACTGACAGAACTACAGACTGACACACTGACCGAACTACAGACTGACACACTGACCGAACTACAGACTGACACACTGACAGAACTACAGACTGACACACTGACCGAACTACAGACTGACACACTGACAAAACTACAGACTGACACACTGACAGAACTAAAGACTGAGACACTGACAGAGCTACGGACTGAGACACACTGACAGAACTACAGACTGAGACACTGACCGAACTACAGACTGACACACTGACAGAACTACAGACTGACACACTGACAAAACTACAGACTGACACACTGACAGAACTACAGACTGACACACTGACAAAACTACAGACTGACACACTGACAGAACTACAGACTGAGACATACTGACAGAACTACAGACTGAGACACACTGACAGAACTACAGACTGAGACACACTGACAGAACTACCGACTGACACACTGACAGAACTACAGACTGACACACTGACAGAACTACAGACTGACACACTGACAAAACTACAGACTGACACACTGACAGAACTACAGACTGAGACATACTGACAGAACTACAGACTGAGACACACTGACAGAACTACAGACTGAGACACACTGACAGAACTAAAGACTGAGACACTGACAGAACTACAGACTGAGACACTGACAGAACTACCGACTGACACACTGACAGAACTACAGACTGAGACACTGACAGAACTACCGACTGACACACTGACAGAACTACAGACTGGACTTTACTCTGCATTATAAACTCTGCAGCATGAAGCTCAAATCAGTCGCTGCTGCACTTTCTTTCTTTCCTTTGTGAAATGTTGCATGAGCCTCCTGTCCTGTCCTGTCCTGTCCTGTCCAGTCCAGTCCAGTCCAGTCCAGTCCAGTCCAGTCCAGTCCAGTCCTGTCCAGTCCAGTCCAGTCCTGTCCTGTCCTGTCCTGACCTGTCCTGTCCTGTCCAGTCCAGTCCAGTCCTGTCCTGTCCTGTCCTGTCCTGTCCTGTCCTGTCCAATCCAGTCCTGTCCTGTCCTCTCCTGCCCTGTCCTGTCCTGTCCTGTCCTCTCCTCTCCTGCCCTGTCCTGTCCTGTCCTGTCCTGTCCTGTCCTGTCCTCTCCTCTCCTGTCCTGTCCTGTCCTGTCCTGTCCTGTCCTGTCCTGTCCTGTCCTGTCCTGTCCAGCTGTGACTTGATGTGTTTTAGTGTTTTATATGTTGAAAAGTTGGTTGAAACACAAACTGATATCAGAGGGCTGCTGGCTCACAGGAACACAAATTCAAAGTAAAAAGTTGTTGCCACACTCCATAGCTCCGATGCAGAATTCTTTATTGTGTAAAAACGTTTCCACAGAAGTCTGTCTTCATTTCAATTTCAATTTATTTTTTTTGAAAAGGGACGATGTACATTAATCAACATTCAAACAAATGTAAAAGTCCCCGAGTTAGCCGAAGGCTAGTTTTCATCAGCAGTCCCTTTGCTTGATGTTGTTAGGCATCCTAGAATAAAATAACATACAATAGTTAAAAGCATCATTGTGATAGAAAGCATACACAATACAGTTAAACAACATGAGCGGACAAAATCCAATAGCAGATGATACAGGTGCAGTGTGAGTACAGTCATGTTAAAGGTGGATAGAAACAGCATCAGTGTTGACGTTGTTGGTTCTCTATAAGCCATTTCTTAACTTTACACTTGAATGAATAATAAGATGAGGACTCTCTAATTGATCGTGGTGCTGAATTCCATTGATGTGATGCTGAAGGAGAAGACGGCCTGGCTTAATGCAGTTTTTCTGAGTGGGATTGTGCATTGTGTCATCAGGGTGTGAACAAGACTGTCTCTGCTGACTCTTATATTCACACAGGACAGCATCAGTAATCATTAGCACACAGGTGCAAACACTCAAACTCAAATGAATGGAGAGCACTAGACATAGAAATAAAACACAGAGGTATCATTCAAAGCTCAGCATGAACATTAGAGTGGCCACTTGGGCGTTAACAATATAGAAAGCAATAGAAATACATAGCGATATAGAAAGTACTCAATAAGAAAAGGCAAGGCAAGGCAGCTTTATTTGTATAGCACATTTCATACACTGAGGAAATTCAAGTGCTTTACAGAGTAATGAAAAATACAGTAAAGGTAAAAAAAATTACAATTAAAAAGTGCAAAAGTACAGACAAGAGATCCACAAGATAAAAGACTTAAAAAGTAAACTAGTGCAGTTCAAATCAAGTGAAACAGAAAGATAAAAGAAAAGTGCAAGAGGATTAGAAAAGTGATAAGTGCACATTTAAAAGAAAATAAAAAAGATAAAAATAAATAAATAAATATTACAGTGCAGATGAGTGTTGCCCTAGATTTCTTAAAAAGCCCTGGTGAACAGAAACGTTTTAAGCTGATTTAAAAGATTGTAAAGTGGAGGCAGACCTCAGATCAGTTCTGGAAGTTTGTTTCAGGCCTGAGGAGCAGAAAGACTAAAAGCTGCTTCTCCAGGCTTTGTTCTGACCCTGGAACAGTAAGCAGACCAGCACCTGAAGACCTGACGGGTCTGGCGGGTTCATAATATTGAAGGAGATCAGAAATGTATTTTGGTCCTAAACCGTTTAGTGCTTTATAAACATGCAGCAGAATTTTAAACTCAGTTCTTTGGCACACAGGAAGCCAGTGCAGTGATCTCAGTGCTGGACTGATGTGGTCCATGTTCTTAGACCTGGTCTGAACCTGGGAGCAGCATTCTGGATGAGCTGCAGTTGTCTAATGGCTTTTTTTTTAGAGAGACAAGTGAAGACACTGTTACAGTAGTCAAGCCTACTAAACATACATGATCCACTGGTGGAGAAACCACACAGAGAGAGAAAGGGGCTCATCAGGAGGCCCTCCATACACCCTCAGTAATAGACAATGATCTCAATACAAATGAACATGCAAAATATATTTACAACTTTACAAATAAGGTTTGAGGTCAAAGTCTACATTGAGGCCGAGAAGAGCAAAAATTTTCAAACCCAAGATGTCATTTCTTTATGGCTGCTCCATTACATCAAATGGAAAAAAGAAATCCAGATTTTTGTGCATCATTTTCTACACGTTTCCCTGTAATTCAGCCTGAAACCTGGAGATCCTGACTAGAATTTAAAATAAAGTTGTTTTTTGTTGGTGTGGTTAATTTTTTGTGATGTATTTGTACTGATTGTTGTGTGTTTCTCCTGCTGCAGCCAGATTTCCCCTGGCGGGACGAGAAAGACTTGAATTTGGACTTAGTATGTAAACCACACCTTCTCTCTCTCTCTCTCTCTCTCTCTCTCTCTCTCTCTCTCTCTCTCTCTCTCTCTCTCTCTCTCTCTCTCACCCATTTCACACTTTCTTTCTTTTTCAGGGTCTATTCATACATGTCACCTCTTCCCCCTATTACCATTATCCAGGTGGGGGAATGTGCAGCCTATTGCATCAGCCATGCACTCCTCCTTTCCTTCCTCCCTCCCTTCCTTCCTTCCTCCCTTCCCCCCTCTCTCTCACGGGACTCTCTGATCTGTCCTGAACACACATAATAATAATCATAATAATAGCCAAAGGTGTTTTTTTTTATGCCGGTGTATGCATAGAGAGGATTGACTGCAGGATCCCTTCATGTTTCAAAAAGACTCGATCACACTTTGAGACTCTTTCCCCTCTGAGACGACCGGCTTTTTTTCTTTTATCCGGGGGAAAATTCAAACATCTGTACAGTATTGTATCCTGTGTAAATAGATAAACCGCAGCCTATAATTTATTAATGTTTTCAACGTTATATATACAAGTCTGTTTCATTTATCCGGATAGTAGGAATTCCAGATTGGCCTGATACAAAGAGATTTCTCAAATACAGATCATATAAATAATGTTCTACTTAAGAAGTTGGGTAACACTTTACAATAAGGGTCACTAAGGTAAGGGTTAGTTAATGCTTAATAAGCATTAATTAACCCTTAATTAACAGTTAACTAATGTGTCTGGTAATCATTTACTAATGGTGTTCATGTTAACTAAGGTATTAATTTATACATTATTTAATAGTCATCTTTATAAACTATTAAATCATGTATAAATTAATACCTTAGTTAACATGAACACCATTAGTAAATTACACATTAGTTAACTGTTAATTAAGCATTAACTAACCCTTAACTTACTGACCCTTATTGGAAAGTGTCACCAGATCCAAATCACCAAATCATTTGAAACGTTTCTCTACATCCACAGCAGATAAAGAAGCTCCTCAGGATTAAGACTGGACAGCCGGACCGGACAGAGAGGAGCGTTGCTATGGAGACGTGATGCTGCTGCTTCTCATAGTGATTCATTTTAGATCAAAACAGTGAGACAATGAAAGCAAAACCTCAACAGTTGAACCTTAACCCTAATGCTGTTGTTACTGCAGTTAAACTCTGATCACTGTGCCTCCTCACAGCTTCAGGTGGTTTGAGAAACAAACAGGTCACTTCATTACAGTTAATTATACAACAGGTAGTTCCGGTTTTGAGTGATTTGATTGGACAGGAGGTTGATATATAACATTTTACTATCTGTATCACTCCGCTTCACAGCTGTTCTGATATAACTGTTGATTACATAGAATTCTAACTTCATTTGTACTTATAGTGACAGCACAAATATGCATACATTTCCAAAAATAACATTTAACCTAAATTCTGATCGGTCATCAGAGGAGAGGATATTGAATTAATCTGTGAAAACCTCAAACAAGAGAAACAGCTTTATTATTTATTCAGATCCCCATTAGCTTCCACTACAGCGGTTGCTAATCTTCCTGGGGTTCACATAAAATAACACTGACAGCATACAGACACACAAACAGACATACAAACATTGACTGACGCCCCGTCAGTCTAGAGAAAATTAAATAATTAAAGGTCAAGTAATCAAAATATCAGATAACTGAACCAATGCATGTACAGAGGTTATCAAACAAACTAATGAGTTGAAATCCCAAACAAAACATCATAGCAGGTGGCATCCTTCCTGTTGTGTGGCCTCTCTCATTAGTTTCTGTTTGAGTGATTTTTTGAACAGGTATTTGCTTCTGATTTGTTTAATGTGTAGGTAATGAGTTCCACTGCCTGGAGGCTCTGTAACTGACTGACTTTTTAAGTTGATTTGTTTTTGGCTTTGGAAGTTCAAGATGAGCCAGGCTGACCGGTCCAGTTTGATAATTGTGCTGATGTGCTGCAGTGAATCCTGAGGGACCTGAGACCAATAAAAGACCAGAATCATAACCTGTTGTCTCAAATTACTTACTTGATAAATAGCTTTGTTTATAGAACTGCTGAATAAAAGCGATATGACACTGGAGGGAGTGCTGCTCTACTGGATATCAGTATACTGTAGGTACTGTACTCCCTCTTGTCATATTGCTGAAATACATTAGATAGACATGATTTCACCTTTTTACAATTCTTTTGTCCAATAATGTTTAGTCCTGACCTCACCATCCAATTTCCAACTCTATAAAGTTCTACACACATCAATGATTTAGTTTTACAGATAGAACTGAAGCAATATGTGGAAAGCTTCTGTCCAGTATTTTACCTGCTGTCTCATTTTCACCAGCAGTATTACAGTATATATATTGTACATATATATCATTGTTGGCATCAAGAATTAGAAGAGAAACCTTTAACTGCTGTGGAGCTTCCAGAACAAAACCACAAACCCGCTATAAATTTGCCACCGGTCTTAAAAATGTATACTTTTTATGAGTTTTTTTTTTTTTAAATAATCTTTATTACAGACACTCCTGAGAGAAGCTGCATGTCGCTGCTGAAGGCTAAGACAAGCAAAATATCAGAGAGAAAACTATAAATGAATAAGATGGAAGTAAGTACAGCTTTATGTCTAGAGTGACGTTTTAAAACACAGTTTACAAAGAGAGAATAAAAAGAAAGAAAAGGCATGAACGACATAAAAGGACGCATGGAAACAAAACAACTTTAAGAAGAGAAACTATCTGTGTTATATTAAAGCTCCACATCATGTAAAGCAGGACTCCTCTTCCTCTGTGGTGATAAAGGAGTTGGATGGTCTATCTAAACATGGTGAAAGATTCAAAACTAAATCCACACAATCCATATTAGTGCAGCGAGCCTCTAAACGAGCCGTTTGGACTTCTGTAACTTTGTGACGTCACAAAGGTTCGCTCATTATCATTTTTGTAAGAAATAATAGACTAACAAAGTGTTTTTTTCAAAGCGGTTGAGCGGTTGTCATCGTTTATTACCGGAGAGTTTTCCCTACCTGTAGCCGCCGGGCCGCGGAGTCTCACGTTTCACTCTGGAAACGGTTAGCCAATCGGAACGGAGGGTCGTTAATATTAATGAGCCTTAAAGACACGGAGACAGAAACGGCCTGTTCTTGGTAAGGCTCAGAGAGATGCTGGAAAATGAACGTGGAGAAATGGATTGAGAGCAGGGATGGGCAATTATTTTTCCTGGAGCCACATGAGAAACCCAGATCGTTGCTGAGGGCCAAACAAATTTTGTCATGCTGTAACCTCTAATTTTATCACTAGATTAAATTATAGAAAAACATACTGTGCACTTATTCTTCAGCATTTATTATATTGAAAATCACTCCAAACAGCATCTTATTAAGAAAATTAAGCTATATGCAGGAGACTTTGAACCTACTGTACAGGACTGACCATTTTGGGTAAAAATGTTTTCATTAAAAAAACTAAACAAAACAAAAAATCTCTCAGCATGCCAAAAGATAAAAACATGCACTGCAGGTCCAAAGAGCAAGGTTGAAAAATAAAACCAAACAAACCTGATGAAAAAAAAAAAAATCCAAACCAGTAGGCTACACCATCTCATATACACACATGCACACATTACTTTTTTCCACAATTTATGAGAACATGAGTTTGTCTGTTGGATAATCCACTGTGGATTGGTCCTTACTGCTTCTGTAGCTTAGCTAGCAGTCGGCCGTCCTCGCCTTCTCATCTTCCGATAGATTTCTGTATTTTTCCGCGTGTTTTGTCTCGAAGTGACGGCTCAAGCTGTACTCTTTGAATACAGCCACATGTTCGTTGCAAACTAAGCACACAGCTGTACCGCCAACCTCAGTGAGAAAAATACTTAGCAGTCCATGATTTCTTAAACAGTCTCCATTCGGCATCAACCTTTCGCTTTCTAGCGCTCATTCTGTGCAGCAGGCGACTCCACATTGTGCCGCCATCGACTGCGTCGCACGAACAAAATGAGAAGAGCCTCAGCCGGCCGCCTCTCGCCAGCAGATGTCGCGATGACTTCAAACATCACTCACGTCAGTGTCAACGGTGACAGGAAGAAGCACGCTCACGACACACAAGCGTTTCAAAATAAAAGCCAATTTAGGTTCGATCTCATTCTCATTTTTTTTTAGCTTCATAAGTAAAATGGTGTGGTTTGTCTTAGACCTCCCGGGCCAGGCAGAACCATTATGGGCCAGGCAGAACCATTATGAGGGCCGGTATAATGCCCAGGTCTGATTGAGAGTGTTTTTGGTTCATGACACCACACACACAGCTTTGAATGGACAGAAAGACACAAAATAAAACTCTGGACAGTAGAATAAGTAGAATATGGAGCTTTAAAATAACACAATCATACACAAATATACAGTAAAATACATGTAGAGTCAGACTGAGTCCGGCTGTGAAAGAAAAATGCGACGCTGCATTCTGTCTAACATGCGAGTTTCCTTTCACTGTCTGTACCAGCGGTTAGAGTGAAAAAAGGTGTTTACATACAACACACACACACACACACACACACACACACACACACACACACACACACCCCTCCTCCTCTCATCTATAAATAGTCTGAAGCGGAGCGTGAAATGAAAGGTACAGAACGGCATGAAATGGGCCTGAAGTTGGAAATAAGACATTTATCCTTTTGTTTTGAGGAAAGCTGGAGGAACTGAGGCTGAGTTTTACATAAAGCCGTGCGATCCTCACACACGCTGCTAATATTACACTTCTTCTCATTTTATGCTTTTATTTTCTGCTCTAAGAACGGATCGTTTTAAATGATGGTGGAGCTTTACTGTTGTTTTAATGTGAAAAGCAAATGAGCATCTTTGGGTAAAAAGATAACAGTAATTACCAGTTAAAACACAAAATGCTGAAATATTTTTTTTACTGATTTGTATGCAGAGATGGGCGGTATTGTAATTAAAAGTATTTGAAATGTTTAATTTATTTTCTGTATCTGGCTGGAGTTAAAAACAAATTTTTGTATTTCAAATTATTCAAACTACAGAACTTGCTAGTATACAGTATATCAGATTTCTATTTAATTAATTCAGATTTGTTGTTTTTATTTGGCCGCAGCCGTGAGAAACTGTTTGGAAGTCAAGAAAATGTCAAAATACAAACCCCATACATTTCATTTAAATACCTTTCTTGACAGTATATTTCTTCTGACAGAGCAGAACACAGTGGGATGTATAGAGAGCAGATATCAGAGAGGATTGTGTTTCACAAACGTTTTGACAAGGACGGATAATTCTTAGAGGATAAAATCCGTTCGCTCCATTCAGCCAAGGCCACCAAGTGCACCATGGGAAAGTTCATCCAGACAAGGTTACCACAGAATTGATCTCAGATGACGTGTATTGTATGTATTGTGTGTCTGACTGAGCGCTCAATAGGATGAAAAAATAGCAGCCTCACACAATGCTTTATCCTCCAAGCACCGAACAGCAGCAGATAGGGGTCTTGGGAGGTGTGTGTGTGTGTGTGTGTGTGTGTATGTGTGTGTGTGTGTGTGTGTGTGTGTGTGTGGACACAATTAAAACGTCCTCTTGGCAGTGAGTGCCAATGCATCACCCTGATGACAGTGGACAGGCTGTTTGCTTTGCCAGCGCTGATATTGAGCTTAATGATGTTGTCCTTCATTGTGGTCGCTGTGGCCGACCTGCCCATCACTGATGCATGGCAGCTGGGTTTCAATTGGGCCGTGTGTGTGTGTGTGTGTGTGTGTGTGTGTGTGTGTGTGCGTGTGCGTGTGTGTGTTGGAGCCAGTTAGAGCAGATTGCACCGCTGGTCTGATGCCGAGGTGTGAAGACGCCAACAGGGTTTTTTGTAATTGTGCGACTAGAAAGAGATTGCGGCGTGTCGGACACGGAGCGGAGCGGGCCGGGCTGCAGGAGGGCGCCGCCGGCCGGGACACCGCCAATACAGGCGGAAAAGGTTTTTAGGTGTATCAATCAATTAATCAATCAAACTTTATTTATATGGCACCTTTCAAACAAATCCAGTGCAATTCAAAGTGCTTTACAAGCGATTGACAAAACGTAAGATGTTAAAAATGGATTTAGAGACTAATGCAAAACAACCAAAACCCCCCCAAAAAAAAAAGTTAATTGAGTAAGACAACAATAAAAGATGGGTAGTTAAGATAATAAAAAATAAACAATAAAAGATAATACAAGCAATAAAAATAACAATAAAAATAAAATGGGGTTAATTAATGTACCCTTATTGTAAAGTGTTACCACTTTATTTATATTTTTCACTTTTTAAAACACACTGTTACAAAGTGCTTCACATAGAAAAGTGGCAGAGGATACAAAAACAGTAAAAGCAAGATTAAAACAAACATTTAAACAAAATGGACATAAAGACAAAGATAAAACTTTAGAGAGGCCAGCCTATCAAGATGCAGGAAATACAAACACAAACAAACAAACAAACAAACAAACATTAGAAACATTGAAACACTGAAGCGTGTTTTCAAAGCAGTGCGAACACCAAAACCACCTGGAATCTGATCTTTTTAAATCACGTTTGGGCAAAATTGGTATCTGGTCTGAGATCTGATCCATATCTGATATCTGAGTCTGACGGGCAGATTCAGGGAGTTCATGTGGTTTCTCTGTCTGTCACTCTGTGGGCTCACTTCACTAAAACATGGAGGACAGAAACAACATGGAGGTTTTCTTCATCAGCAGACGAAGCCTTGTAACAACACATTATGTAATAACACAACAAAATGAAATACGTTTTCACTTCATTATGTAATAACACCGGCATTTTGTAATAATCTGCCCCATTTTGTAATACACAGCTTGAACGCAATATGTAATAAATTTCCCCGCATTTTGTAATAAATTATTACATATTGTGGTGGTTATTACAAAATGTGGGAGTTGCACTTTTTTTTATGATGAAAATGTAATAATACAGTGCATTATGTAATAACCAAACAAAATGGATGTCTTCATCTGTACACATGTTATATTTTTAACGATTAAGCCAAATTAAACTTCTCAAATATTAAATTAGACCGGTGTTATAGTTGACTCTGATCTTAGTCTAAATAGCCACATAAAGCAGTAACAAGATCAGCTTTTTATCATCTTACAAATACAGACAAACTCTGGGACTTCATGTCAAAAGCCGACCTGGAAAACCTCTTTGTGTTGTGTTTTGTGCTGTAGGTACTGTAGAATTTCTTGGTTAAAGCAACTTCAAGTGATTGTAGTTTAGATGTAGTTTAGTAGTTTCCAGACAGTGTATTGTTAGGCTGTATGTGTGTCTAACATGTAAGACACATCCGACCTCCGCCGCAAATATTCCTTAAAATCACTTTCACTTCCACTCTCAGCAGCTCCCATGATGCTCTGCTTCACGAGTGTGACGTCATTTATTGTTGTTGTTCATTTGCTCCTGCAGGTCGCTTCACAGCAGAGGCTCTGTGCACACTGATGTCAGATATGAGTCACGTTTCAGACATGATGAGAACAGCTGAGACAAATAAGGAAGAAGGTTCTGCACACTTAGATCCATGCAAGTTTCTTTAATAAATCAAGTGCAGTTCCTAAAGCCCTGTTACCAGATAAACCGATGAAATCTCACAAAACTGATGAAATCTCACAAAAACTCCACATTATAACATGACACTCATGTCAAAATTGATGTTTAAATGAGAGTTTTTGTGAGATTTCATCGGTTTTGTGAGATTTTATCAGTTTATCTGATAACAGGGCTTCCTTCACCCCTTAAAGATATATGTTAAGTATTCTTTTTTTTCTTTTCTTTTTTCTGGTTGTCTTTTTTTGCACACTGCGCTTGTTGAGTGTTCACACTTGTGATGCAGATGATACATCCTCTTGTGTTCCATCTAATTAATGTGTGTATTTTCTTGTGTGCATCTAGAGAGGACGACACACTGAGCATCTGCTGAACTACACTTCCCATCTGAGCAAGAGCGATACAGCACAGGTGTTGATTGCACTGATGATCATATGGACCTGGTTCACTGTGAAGGCTGCTTTGCCCTGATGAAAGCCTGGCACTTGATTTATTAAAGAAACTTGCATGGATCTAAGTGTGCAGAACCTCCTTCCTTAATTCTGTTCTTCGGTCTTCTGGCACTTTAGCACATTCAACAGTCGTGAGTGTGGTGATCTTCCCAAAGACCAGCTGAGACAAAAAAATCTGACCTGAGCGTTAAGCCTGTAATGTGAACGCAGCTCATGAAGCGGCAGGTGAAACAGTTTTGTTTACATGTTGTCCTCTACTGTCGAGCACCGAGTCTCGCTTTCTTTCTGGACCCGCGGTATATTAGGGAGGCCCAGCGGGGCTCGGGGGGGTCGGCCCTCCTCCGCTCAGCAGGATGAAAGGTTTAAGCAGCGAGAAGAGAAGTGAATATCAGAGGGTTTTCTCTGAGGTTTGAGATCCAGGTGGAAAAAGGGCAAACTCTCAGCTGGTGACGTTCATCAACAGTGTTGTAAAGGTCAGGCCGTGTCTCTCGACGTGCGCCCACAGCCAACGGCATGTTTACCCCCACTGGGCGCCCCCCCCCCCACCCCCAACACACACACACACCCCCCCCCCACACACACACACACCCCCACACACACACACTACCAGCCCCCAGGAGAGTAGAAAGAGAGACGGAGGCTTGCCAAGCTGAAACTGTGTAAACACGCTGCACTCGTTTAACATCCTCGTTTAGAGGCTGATTGCTGATGAGGCCGAGCTATTTTGTAAAAGCAACATTTAAATAGTTTTGACACAGTAAAGAACGGTTGACCTATTTCACCATCTGTTGTTGGCATTTCAGTTTTGTCAGCAGTAATTCGGCTTGTTGCCGCCGCCGCCCTCTGTCTGTTTCCGGAACGCTCCGTCCCGTCCGACCCGACGGAGGCGGGAGCCGTCCAGGTGGAGTTCGGCTTGAAAGATTATGACTTTGCTCTGTGCAACATTTGCACAAAATTAATTGGACATTAGCGGCGGTGACAGCAGCCCGGGCCGCTCCGTAATGTACGGCACATCCTGCTCCACTTCACATCGTTAATACCTGTCAGCCGGGGAGCAGCCTCACCGTACGTTTCATCACATCCGCCTCCTTCTGCCCGCTCAGCAAACTCTGTCCACGCAGCACATTTACATGATGAATCATGCTACCGCCATGAGCACGCCGCGCGGCGGTACGGCCCTCTGATTGGCTCCTGGCCCGACCTGACCGTTGAACTTTGACCTCTCCGACAGAAGAGGAAGCCTCCAGAGAGCAGCAGGAGTTACAGTTTGTTTCTCCACACAGCGATCAGTTATGAATATCATATTGATTAGGACAGTGGTTCTCAACTTCGGGGGCCGGGACCACCCAGGGGGTCACAGGATAATTTTGGGGGGTCCTGAGCTGATTTATATTATAGGACAAAAAACATATTTCTACTATACAAATTTATTATCATGAGTATTTTTCTGATTTTTCTCTCATTTTTGCTTTTTTTTCTTGTGAAATACTTAATAGCTGTCAGCCTTTAGGCCTCTTTGGATATAATGGGGGGGATGAGGGGGGGTGAGGGGGGGGACTAGGCATCACTTAATTTGAATTTGAGTCACGAGCCAAAAAGCCTGAGCAGCTCCGGGTCAGGGTCCCTCTGGCGGTCTGGATCAGGACGGTCCTGCTGGAGGTGCGTTGGGTTTCGGACTCTGTGCGGCGGCAGATCAGCAGCGGCTCCAGTCAGCAGGTGCTGCGGCTCTGTATTTATAACATGTAGGGCGCTGCACCCATTCAGTCTGATGACGAGCGGAGCGGGCGCTGTGATTTAGTGCGCGGGGCCGCGGGCGGGAGGCGCCGCGGCTCGCCCTACTTTATCATCATTATTTTCAAAGCCTCGACTCGTCGGTCCCGCTTGGTCAGCGGATTCCGGCGGCGCTGTGTACTTCTGTGTACTTCTGTGTACTTCTGTGTATTTCTGTGTACTCGCGCGGCCGCTGTGGGCTGGCCTCCTTTTTCCCGCTGCCT
>NW_027280560.1:40000-66703 GCF_046629955.1 Centroberyx affinis
TGTGTGTGTGTGTGTGTGTGTGTGTGTGTGTGTGTGTGTGTGTGTGTGTGTGTGTTCTGTGTGTTTCTACTGTCATGTGACTCCATGTTTTTCTATTGTATCTCAAGTTTAAAGCTGCAGTTTCCCTCTGGGATTATAATAAAGTCTGAGAGTGAAGAAACATCTCTCTCTCACACACACACACACACACACACACACACACACACACACACACACACACACACACACACACACACCTCCCAGCCAGACTGTTGTACTGTTATTAATTGGCCAACTGCAGCCAATAGGAGGAGGCCTCTCTGCCAATTAGACAGCATGAGTCTAATGCCTGCCTGGTTAAGCGGGGCATGTTGGCCTCAGCCAATTAAGACACAACAGCTGGGGGCGGAGCCTGGGTGTCTGTGTTTAACAGACTGACGCTTCATGTAAAGGTCTCCGACTGAAACTCTCCACGTCTGACCTTTGACCCCGGAGGCCGCGTGTTAACCTGTCAGCGGAGACGTTCCCTCCTCCTCCTCCTCCTCCTCCTCCTCCTCCTCCTCCTCCTCCTCCTCCTGACAGCGTCTCCTCTGGATGCGAGGCCGGCCCAATCAATTTTAATTACTCGCTCCAGACGGCGAGCGGCGACAAACACCCGCCGCCGAACCCGTCAATCACATCGCCGTGGAAACCAGCCGCCTTTTCCACCAGAGAACGCTCTCACCGCCAGATAACACCGCTGCCGCAAAACACACACACACACACCCCCCACCCCCCAAGGATTTACAGTTGATCAGCACCTCTACGCCTCCAACACACACACACACACACACACACACACACACACACACACGTGTCTCTCTCACCTTGGAGACTGCCTTGTCGTTTGGTTTCGCTCCTCAGCCTGAAGCCCAGGTGACTGCAGCTGTTTTCTTCCCAGCCTTCGTTTGCTAATTAGACAGAGGAGTTATTAATTAAATTAGAGGCTGATCTGTTGATTCGTCGTCCCAGAATTTAACTCTCAGCGGACGTCGCACTTCATCTGGCACATCAGTGCACTTGACAAAATGGAACTTCAATAGGTGTGTGTGTGTGTGTGTGTGTGTGTGTGTGTGGACCCATGCTGTTAATAATTGGGAGCGTTGCAGGTAGTTCTGCTGCAGCTGGGCTCCGCCTGCAGGACCGAACACGTCTCACTTCCACGCTCCCTCCGTCAGATCCCTGTCACTCTCGGAGCGGAGATCACAGATGACGAGATTCCTTCAGATCTGTTTGTTTTGTTTCGGGGGCGTCGGACCTCTCAAAATGTCACGCGGAGGCAGAGGGTGCGTTCGGGTGCCGCTGGGAAAGTCCGACATCTGGGGCTTCCCAGCCGGCCGCTAAGGAGCGTCGCTTTTCACGTGCTAATTTGTCGGAAAATTGTCAAACCTGGAAGACAAACAGTAAACAAACAGACGTCCTGCAGCTTAACAAGCTAATTAGATGAACTTCATTCCAACAAATGTTGGTTCGTCTGGATAACAACAAACTTGCAGTAAAGGAGTGTGTGTGTGTGTGTGTTTTCTTACTGCTGACTGACACAAAGCTTTAGGTTAGCAAAACTTTGAGTTAATCATCCGACTTTGGAGAGCGTTCATGTAAAATTTCCAAGTAGGAAATTAGTTTTTCTGATATATCTGATACAGCACATGAACACACAAAGACTCAAAACAAACATGGACAAGCTAGAGCCTTTAATTAGCTTTTTAGAGGCCGGTTTACAATGAGAACAGCCAATGAGAGGGCAGTTTACAGTGAGGTGAGGGGGAAGAGTTCTATTAAAAAGAAATATGAATATAATCAGGGAACTCCTGTTTGTTAGCAGTCAAACTACATTATCTGTTTCTCTCTATCTCCTCTCTCTGCTGCATGTTAATGCACGCTGCATTAATGTGCACATTAATACACGTGCAAAAAAAAAAGAAGGAGGAGTACCAGTATATGTGTATGTATATTTGGTGAGTACGTAAGAAAACTCACAGACATTAATACACTACCAGTCAAAATTTTGGACACACATTTTTCATTTTTACTATTTTCCATTGTAGAATAACAGTAAAAACTCAAAACTATGAAATAACAGAAGTGGAATTATGCAGCGACCAAAAAAGTGTTAAACAAATCAAAACTATCTTATATTTTAGATTCTTTGCCTTGATGGAAAGGCAAAGGCTTTGGAAAGAAATTCATACAGAGGATCAACTTCACTATTTATATTTGTCTAAGAAACTCATGTCAAGCATTAAAGGAATAGTTCACCCAAAAATGAAAATCCTGTCCTCATCTCCTCCCCCTCATGCCAGTTGAAACTCAGGTGAAGTTTGTCCATATAACACACAGGGAGGCTGCAGCACAACTCCATAGCAGCCTTCTCCAAAACAGCTGAAGTCAGTGGGGACCAGTTCTTCAGAGTTCCACAAAGACCTACAGTATATTTACACCATCATTTAGTGCAAATCTGAACTACAGCTGATTGATTTGCAACAAATAATGGTGTATAGGTCTTTCTATTCACAGTGTGATCGTTTGGCTGTTGTTGTTTTGGAGCTCTAAAGAACAGGTCCCCATTGACTTCAGTTGTTTTGGAGAAGGCTGCTACCAAGTTGTGCTGCAGCCTCCCTGTGTGTTATATGGACTAACACATTTCACCTGAGTTTCATTTGGCATGAGGGGGAGGAGATGATGACAGAAGTTTCATTTTTGGGTGAACTATTCCTTTAAGCAGAAGCCTTTAGATCAGAATGGCTTTAAGAGAATGAAGAAACATAAAACATTCAGTCAGGTGGGTCCAGACTGGTGACTGGTGGTGAACATATTGATTCACACTGATATCAGAGCAGGTGAGGCTTCTGACACTAAACAGACCAGCAGTGAAGTTTTAACTGATTTGCTGGATCCAGAATCCTCCGCCTGACTCTCTGCCTCCACGATACAAATAATAAAAGCGGTCTCTGCTCTCTGCTCGTCACATTCAGGCTAACAGGTCACACAGACCGCATCGCTCCGGGTCTAACCGACAGAGTCACGACACTCACAGGTAATTTAACGGTGAAACATGGCGGTGAGAGGCGAAGTCGGCGGGTTTTATAATGTGTGGAGTCCAGAGTGGAAAAGGCCACCAGGCAGCAGACTCTCTCCATTCAGCCGCTGTGGAGGAGGACGAGTGTTTGTCCACCGGCTGAACGGGAAGGTCAGCGAGGCCGGAGTCTTTCCATCGCTCTCCGCCGCGTATCCCATCATGCCCCTCTCTTACTCCTGACAGCGCGCGACCTCCGACCCCTTCTGTTCCCGATCATCAGAACGGAGCGAAGTCGTATCTGTGTCGGGCGCCAGGCGGCCGCAGGTAGGACAGGCTGTGAAGTGACTCACGCTGCTGGTCAGGATTACCGTCTGTCTGGGCTGGATGAGGTTTCTGCTGCTGGTTTCTGGCTTCTGGTTTTTGTTGTCGAGGTTTTCTGCTGCTGGTTTCTGGTTTCTGGTTTCTGGTTTTTGTTGTCAAGGTTTTCTGCTGCTGGTTTCTGGTTTTTGTTGTCAAGGTTTTCTGCTGCTGGTTTCTCGTTTCTGGTTTTTGTTGTCAAGGTTTTCTGCTGCTGGTTTCTGGTTTTTGTTGTCAAGGTTTTCTGCTGCTGGTTTCTGGTTTCTGGTTTTTGTTGTCAAGGTTTTCTGCTGCTGGTTTCTGGTTTTTGGTTTCTGGTTTGTTGTCAAGGTATTCTGCTGCTGGTTTCTGGTTTCTGGTTTTTGGTTTCTGGTTTGTTGTCGAGGTTTTGCTGCTGGTTTCTGCTGCTGGTTTCTGGTTTTTGGTTTCTGGTTTTTGTTGTCGAGGTTTTCTGTTGCTGGTTTCTGGTTTTTGTTGTCAAGGTTTTCTGTTGCTGGTTTCTGGTTTTTGTTGTCGAGGTTTTCTGCTGCTGGTTTCTGGTTTCTGGTTTTTGTTGTCAAGGTTTTCTGTTGCTGGTTTCTGGTTTTTGTTGTCGAGGTTTTCTGCTGCTGGTTTCTGTTTTTTGTTGTCGAGGTTTTCTGCTGCTGGTTTCTGGTTTTTGTTGTCGAGGTTTTCTGCTGCTGGTTTCTGGTTTCTGGTTTTTGTTGTCGAGGTTTTCTGCTGCTGGTTTCTGGTTTTTGTTGTCGAGGTTTTCTGCTGCTGGTTTCTGGTTTTTGTTGTCGAGGTTTTCTGCTGCTGGTTTCTGGTTTCTGGTTTTTGTTGTCGAGGTTTTCTGCTGCTGGTTTCTGTTTTTTGTTGTCAAGGTTTTCTGTTGCTAGTTTCTGGTTTTTGGTTTCTGGTTTTTGTTGTCAAGGTTTTCTGTTGCTAGTTTCTAGTTTTTGGTTTCTGGTTTTTGTTGTCAAGGTTTTCTGCTGCTGGTTTCTGGTTTTTGTTGTCGAGGTTTTCTGCTGCTGGTTTCTGGTTTTTGTTGTCGAGGTTTTCTGCTGCTTCTCTCTCTTCTGACACTGAGGGATCGCATGATTGCACTGCGGCTGCTGTTGGTGTATTATGGGTAATGAGTGTTGGAGAGCGGGTGCAGTCAGCCCGGTCATGGCCCGACCCACCCACACACACACACACACACACACACACACACACACACATACACACACACACACACACACACACACACTGTGAATAGCTTTTTTTTAATAGCACACGAGTCTCTCTGACATCTGTGTGACTTTAATAGACCTGATAATGTGACTATGATGCACATTTTTCACATGTATGTATCAATACATCTATCTATATGTGCTGCAAATTCACCTGATTTCTTCATGGTCTCATAACATTTTTATTTTTTTAATCTAGTCTCTATTTAACTGCGGTAGTCATCTCTTTTCCAGGCGGGCCAGCAGGCCAAGAGAGGCGGCGTACAGCCGGTTCCATACAACACAACATTACATAGAAATAATCAAGGAGAAAAACACGATGGTAAAAACATGAGAAAATAAAGATGCAGTAATGAGAGTTCAGCTTCAGATCTGAGTAAAGTTCTTATGTAAGATGGCAGCTGCCCCAGAATGGCTTTGTACACAAACAGATCCCAGAGTAATTTTCAAATTAAATAAAAAATGTCGGTTTAATTTTTGCAGATTTTGTTTTTCATTCATTTTTCACTGCTGCCGGTATTTTGCACACCCTGTTTTTTTTTATACTTTAATTTATTTACTTGTAATTAACACATTCCAGTGTTTAAATAGTTGGTTGCATTGTACCACGGCCCCATTTGCTCTATTTATATTTACAGTATGTTCTACCTGTTTCTATTTGCTGCTGCAACATCCCGGTTTCTCCATGGGATCATTAAAGTTTCGTCTTATATATCAACATGTAAATCATGTGCAGGACAGCAGAGACTTATTGCAGCAGCCAAAATGAAATTAACACACTAAGTGTAACTGTCACTCATTCTCTCTGGATGTTGTTCTGGTTAGGGTTACGTGTGTCAGTTTAGTTTATTAAAGTAATATTCCACTTAGTTTTAACATTCAATTCAATTCAATTCAGTTCAATTCAGTTCAAATGTATTTGTATAGCACCATCTCATACAAAAGCAGTTCAAAGTGCTTTACATAAAAACAGAATAAAACAGCAAAAATGTGCAAATAAACAGAAACATCCAAGCATACATACACATAAAAACACATATAGCCCACATACACACATACAAACAAACATAATGTACAAATACAGTGTGTTCATTTAAGAAAATGCTCGAGTGAAAAGGAAGGTCTTTAGTTTGGTTTTGAAAGAACACAGTGTTGGAGCAGGTCTAAGATCAGCAGGCAGACTGTTCCATTCTTTAGGTGCATAAATACTGAATGCCATCTCACCAGACTTTGAAAGCGCTCTAGGCACATGGAGGCGATTCCTACCTTGTGACCGGAAAGATCTGCTGGGGTTATAAACTGACAGCATGTCTGAAATGTACTGTGGAGCCAGACCAGCAAGGGCTTTGTAAACCAACAGAAGGATTTTGAATTGTATTCTGAAAACAACAGGTAGCCAGTCAAGGTTCTGGAGGACTGGAGCTATATGGTCTGATCTTTTTGTCCTGGTAAGAACTCCAGCTGGGGGATATTTGTCTCTTGACCGTCATGAAAACCAGAATATAAACTACTGACCAAGACCATATACTGTATATATATTTTGTTAATATTTTGCTATTTTTTGTATTTTGTATATATTTTGTTAATATTTGCTATTTTTTGTATTTTGTATATATTTTGTTAATATTTGCTATTTTTTGTATTTTGTATATATTTTGCTAATATTTTGCTATTTTTTGTATTTTGTATATATTTTGTTAATATTTGCTATTTTTTGTATTTTGTATATATTTTGTTAATATTTTGCTATTTTTTGTATTTTGTATATATTTTGTTAATATTTGCTATTTTTTGTATTTTGTATATATTTTGTTAATATTTTGCTATTTTTTGTATTTTGTATATATTTTGTTAATATTTGCTATTTTTTGTATTTTGTATATATTTTGTTAATATTTTGCTATTTTTTTGTATTTTGCTATATTTTGTTAATATATTGCTTATATTGTAAACTTCTTTGCTTATCGTGTCTATGTACCTTATGCACCAACCACACCAAGTCACTTTCCTTGTATGTGGCATAATAAAGAATTCTGATTCTGATTCTGATTCAGATGCAGCTGGACCAGTTTGTAGAGTTTGAATGTGGCGAAAATCTCCTGAAAACTGACATTGAACTCGTTGGTGAAAAGATTCAACATCAGATCCTGCTGGAAGACAATAAAGCAGCAACTGGTCCGTCCTCATTTTGCATTTCTATTCTCGGTTTACGCTAAAATTAAAAGTAGATCCGGTCTCCCAAACAGGAACTATCTCTCCTAAATGGAAGATTGCTTTAAGTCCTCGTTATCTGTGGAGGAAAACAGGAAGGAAATCTGTTCCTGGGTGAGAAAAGTCTCGTCAAGCAGCTTCAGTCTCATCACACTTTGTCCTTACAGATTTCTTCAGATTGATTTGGTGAACTGTAAAACCTTTAAAGAGTCGCCCCATTGTCTGCTATGTGGTTTGGTATGAGTGTGTAGTATAGTATAGAGTGTGTGTGTATGTGTGTGTGTGTGTGTGTGTGTGTCGGTGGATATTATCTTTTCAGGTTAATGCTGGATATTTCTGTGCTGTAGTACACAAACAAACGGGTAGATATAAATGTGTTTTAGTTGCCTTTTCTACCTTGTTCAAAATAATTAAAAAGTGAAAGTGATGATTAGTGTTGGAGATGAACATGAAGGCAGGAGGAAGAACAGACACATAAATCTGTATTTATCAGAAACGAGTGTCGTCAGATCCTCAGACAGGATCCGGCTGGATCCGGTCCGGTCCGGTCTGTCTGCAGCGGCTCAGCCTCTCTGTTCATTTCAAAGTCAGAAACTTCACAAGGTTAATCCAAACGGTCTGAACCGCCTGAATAAGAGGGAGAGAAGAAGAAGAAGAGAGAGAAAAGCTCCAGACGGACGACACTCTGCTTTCATTTGATTGTGAGGCTGCAGAAGAAGAGACACAGCGGCTTTTCACCGAGACGACGAGCGTCCGCTAATCAGCTGCTTGTCCATCACACCCCCCCCCCCCTCCTCCGACCCCCCTCCCCCCCTCCCCCGACCCCTCGGCCCTCTCAGGCTGTGGAGAGATGAGGAACGGAGGGATTTCCTTGGCTCCCTCTTTCATCACCTTCATTGTAATTAGCCGGAGCCGAGATTTCCTTTGTGGGCTCAGTGAAAGGTGGATGAGGCTCCAGCAGAGTCGCAGCTTCCTTTGTGCCTCCACACACCTTTTTTATTTCCCTTTAACAAGCTCCCAACCACCTGTGTCTCAGGAGGAGGCTGATAACCGATGAGAGTTCCCCCCCCCCCCCCTCTCTCTCTCTCCTCCATCTTTATCTTCCAGGACACAATTAGCCGCTCTATCGCTCAACACCTCGCTGTTTTACGTTCAGTAAAAGCGGCGGCCGTCTTTTGTCACGGCTCTCCACCGAGTTAAAGGCAGTTTTCCCATTTCAGTCTGAGATAGAGTCACAACTGTGTGGAAGCAGATAAAATGTTCTCTGCTGGTGCTCAAACCACTTTGTTCCAAACTGAAAATTTACCCGTTTAAAGATGCCAGTAAGGACTCTTTCTTTCTTTCTTTCTTTCTTTCTTTCTTAGATAACTGTAGACAGCAGACATTTGCTCTAACTCTTCATTTGGTTTTAAAGTATTACAAAGTGACAAATTGGTGATTTTCTTTTCTATTCAGAACTGTGTTCAGAACCTTGCTCGAGTTGTGCGCCGGTCTGAAAGAAAGCATTTACAATGCAAAGTGGTGCGGTGGCATTGGTAATGTGTTAAAGACTATCCATGTCCATATGAGATGAAACGGCACTCAGGCGTTTTCTATCTCAGATACGGTCCGTTGATAACATATTTTGAAAAGCATGCAAAACACTCGCACAAGGGCCTCTCCAGATAGATTCTATGTTCAAAGAACCCTGAACATCTCTCAAG
This sequence comes from Centroberyx affinis, assembly GCF_046629955.1. NCBI lineage: Eukaryota > Metazoa > Chordata > Actinopteri > Beryciformes > Berycidae > Centroberyx > Centroberyx affinis. The sequence goes on from NW_027280560.1 coordinate 48,523, forward strand.
TCCCAGTCTGCTCTGAAAGAGATTCAACAAAGTCTGACAACCTCGTTGTGATTAGTCACACTCTCCAAAACCTCTCCATACATTCCATAGTTCAATGGAGCCTCCTCTGATAGCGGATTTGCTTGTTAAAAGTTCTGTCAAATAGTTGTCTGCGTTTTTAGCCTTGCTCGCTCATGGCTAGCCGGCATCTGATGATATTGGAACGAGTCGCGGGGCCGGCTGCAGAATCCCTCGCACATTAATGAATGTGAACATGAAAATTCAAATCACGTTACCCAGAGCAGAGATGTGCTCCGTGGGCCGCAGCATCCTTCACTCTATTGTTCATAGAAAGACAGTGTGTGTGTGTGTGTGTGTGTGTGTTATCACCAGGCTTCTCCTCTTCCTCCTCTTAATTTGGGATCTGGATCAGTATCTGTAGCTGTCACTCACTCCGGACACAGATCCAGAAACTGGGGAGATGTGGTGGATGTTGATCGCAACATCTGAATCTGAATCTGGCCAACAAGAAGCCGCCATCTGATAAAAGTTGAGAGAAGTTGACAGTGATGTCACCCTGCAACTTTACCCCAGAAACTATCCGGTGTATCTGTTGCCCAGCAGTCTTATGAAGCAAGAAATGCCAAAAAAAACAAAACAATCCATCATCCAAATAAAAAATATATGAGCGTCAGCGAGAGAATAAGCATTCTTCACATCTGAGAAACATACTGCACTCTTGGTTTTTGTCCGACAGTGAGAAGAGAAACTCCTTTACTCCTTTACTCTGGGACACACTGATTGGATGGCTGGTTTGGTGGATGGATGGATGGATGGATGGATGGATGGATGGATGGACCGTCTGGCTGGTTTTACTGCCAGAAAGCCAAAATCGTTGTGAAAACAGTTGAAGCTGCAGCAGCTGATGGAGGAGAGGTGACGGCTGAGAGTCTTTAAAGTCTCTCTGTAGGTCAGACGAGGCTCGATTGGCAGAGAGTTGTCATGACACCGGTGTAGAGGATAAATAGGACATCGTGTCAGGATTGATTTATTTGGCAGAGGATTATTGTCTGATGCGTTCGCTGCCTCAGTCTGTGTGCCATTTAAAGAAATCGCTCCCTGCTGCTGCCTTTTATCTGTGCAAACCAGATTTCTTTAGTCAGTGGGATCCCACTCATTCCATCCACATCACACCTTACCAGCTGTGACTGATGGAGACAGACCACAACTGTCTGTCTGTTAACCTGTCTGTCTGTCTGTCTGTCTGTCTGTCCATCCACCCATCTGATCACTACAGCACCCTGTGTAATAGCCGCAGTTGTGCTATTTTTTTTACTTATTAATTTGTAGCCAAACCAAGCATATGGACAGTATGCAGTTGTTGCACATGTCCAGTAAAGAAATTGAATCCGATGGAGGTTGTGTCCGAGGTTTCTAGCAAGTTGGATGTTATCACGGTAAAGTTCGAGCGAGACCCTGAACGTTTAGTGGAGAATAAGTGCAGTTTCCAGTTCAGTGATATTTTCTTAAAGGTGATTTATACTTCTATGTTGAAGTGTGTCTGTAGCTTGGCCGTAGCTCTGTGCGGTGTCTCCGTATCTTCCCGCTCCTCTCAGACCTCAAACTGAGCGTAGAGCGACACAAGACCAGAAGAGCTGTGATTGGCCGCTCGGTGTCTCCTCTTCCTGTATCGTTGCTGCGGGCCGATAGTGAAGACAACATGGAGCAGATGAAGAGAGACTACTACTGCTACTACTAATACTACTACGGCTACTACTGTTACTACTACTACTACTGCTAGTACTGTTACTACTACTACTGCTACTACTTTTACTACTACTACTACTGCTACTACTAATACTACTACTGCTACTACTTTTACTACTACTACTACTGCTACTACTAATACTACTACTGCTACTACTTTTACTACTACTACTACTGCTACTACTAATACTACTACTGCTACTACTTTTACTACTACTACTACTGCTACTACTAATACTACTACTGCTACTACTGTTACTACTACTACTACTACTGCTACTACTAATACTACTACTGCTACTACTGTTACTACTACTACTACTACTACTACTACTACTACTGCTACTACTGTTACTACTAATACTACTGCTACTACTACTACTACTGCTACTACTACTGCTACTACTAGTACTACTACGAATACTACTACTACTGCTACAGCTACTACTACTACTACTACTACTGCTACTATTAGCACTACTATTACTACTACTGCTAATGCTATTTGTTTACTGTGCCAGTTGTAGCTGTGAGCCAGTTTCCATGCGTACTCCCTGGGGCAGAACAGATATTACTGCTGCTACTTCTAAAACAACAAGTACTGCTGCTGGAGGAGAGGTGAAGTTCTCCCAACTGGAAACTCGGTCTCTTACTCGTCATTTCATCATTGGATGGTAAATTATACCAGATGAGGGGAGCTAAGCATCTTGGGAGAATCGGCCAGCATTTTGCCAATCTGTTGCCGTGGTGATGGCATGATTCTCCTCTCCTGCTCTCTGCTCTCTCTCTCTCTCTCTCTCTCTCTCTCTCTCTCTCTCTCTCTCTCTCTCTCTGGGTGGGCGGTGTAGTTAATATTCGTTATGTTCGTTACATTCATTATGTTTGACAGTAAATGGGGTTTTTGTTCTGTGTTGTTGCGGCTCTGAGAATCCTCCATTTCCTGCTTTTCTTCTCCTGCCTCCATATCTGTTTTCTCTCTCTCCACTCCCTACTCCCCCCCCCTCCCCCCCTCCCCCAACTCTCTGATGGTTGGAGCTTAGGCTATTCACCAGAGAGCTGAAGCAACAGCCTTCTGCCCCCCCCCCCTCCCCCTCCAAACCCCACACACACACATTAATCCTTTGCTCAGGCTCAGTTTACAGACACAATAGGCCTCAAAGAATTGGACTTGAGATAATTGTGTTGCTATCCCATTTCATCTGGAATGGAATCGCATGGCGCTCGCCCCCAGCTTAGGGGAACGACACACACACACACACACACACACACACACACACACACGCGCACACACACACACACACACACAGATTGTCCTGGCCAGGTTTGTAATTATTTCCCTCTATTCATAATCATCATGAATTCACAAGCTCTCCTCTCCTTCGCCGGCTGAAATCCACTTCTGGTCCTGCAGTGTGTGTTTGATGTGTTGTCATGACGATACGGTGGCAATATGGTGTCTGTCTGGTGCCATGTTGTGAGGGACTGTGGGTAATTAACGCCGGTGCCAATATGGCCGAACACCTGCTCTGGCAGCCCCTGGTCATCTGGGTTGGCAACCCCTCAACCCCCAGCCGACCTGCTACAAACACCAAGAGGAACAAACACAATGAAGTAGAAACACAATGAGGTAGAAATACAATAAAGGAGAAACACAAAGAGGTAGAAACACAATGAGGTAGGAACACAGTAAAGTAGACAACTACGTAGAAACATAATGAGGTAGAAACACCCCATGAGGTAGAAATACAATGAAGTAGAAACACAATGAGGTAGAAAAACAGTAAAGTAGACAACTAAGTAGAAACACAATGAGGTAGGAAAACAATGAAGTAGAAACACAATGAAGTAGAAACACAATGATGTAGAAACACAATGAGGTAGGAACACAGTAAAGTAGACAACTAAGTAGAAACACAATGAGGTAGAAACACCATGAGGTAGAAATACAATAAAGTAGAAACACAATGAGGTAGAAAAACAATGAAGTAGAAACACAAGAAAGTAGAAACACAATGAGGTAGGAACACAGTAAAGTAGACACAACTAACTAGAAACACAAGGTAGAAATACAATAAGGTAGAAACACAATGAGGTAGAAATGCAATGAAGTTTAAATACAATAAAGTAGAAACACAATGAGGTAGAAACACAATGAGGTAGGAACACAGTAAAGTAGACACAACTAAGTAGAAACACAATGAGGTAGAAATACAATAAGGTAGAAACACAATGAGGTAGAAATGCAATGAAGTCTAAACACAAAGTAGAAACACAATGAGGTTGAAACATAATGAGGCAGAAACACAGTAAAGTAGAAACTCTGTCAGGATTCATGGATCAGAGCGACTGAACTCTGAAGTGACAGTTTAAGTGAGTAAGTAAGTTTAAACCAGATGATGGTCCTGTTTAAACCAGATGTTGGTCCTGTTTAAACCAGATGATGGTCCTGTTTAAACCAGATGATGGTACTTTTTAAACCAGATGATGGTCCTGTTTAAACCAGATGATGGTACTTTTTAAACCAGATGTTGGTCCTGTTTAAACCAGATGTTGGTCCCTGTTTAAACCAGATGTTGGTCCTGTTTAAACCAGATGTTGGTACTGTTTAAAGCAGAAGTTGGTATGTTGGTACTTTTAAACCAGATGTTGGTCCTGTTTAAAGGGAAGCAGAGACCTTCTGTCCTTGTTGACTAAATGCGGCACTTTTGAATCCAGTTCTCACTGATTCAATCAACAACTGCAGCTGATTATTTAATATATTATTTTTATTATATATTTTATAGAGTTGAATTTTGAAAAGAAATCCTTCCGATGTTTCAGATGTGATTATCTGTAACAGATAACATGCCACACACACACACACACACACACACACACACACACACACACACACACACACACACACACACACACACACACATATAGGTTTTAGCTGAACTGTTCTTTTCTTCCTGCCCACACAGTTCACCCCATATCTTTTGTTCTTTATATGATCTGATGATTACATAACAGCCATTGTATAATCTTCTTTTTATAAAGCTGACCCGCATAATCAGGAGATCTTAGAAGCAGTTTCCCAGTTTGCCGCTCTGTAATGATGGAAACGTTATATAATTTAGCCGTTGTTCAGCAGGCAGGTCAGTGAGGAGCGGCAGTGTGATGTTCAGCAGGTCGGTAATGAGACAGACGGTCCAGAGGTGAGGAGCTGCGGCTCAACGCTTCTCTGCCACCCTGTGAATAACAGTTCACATGTGATACAGAAGTCATTAAAAATATAGCTGCAAGATACAATGATTGAAAACAAACCAAGAAAACAAATAACAACTCCAGACAGAATCTACAGTGAAATAGAAATGTGTGTGTGTGTGTGTGTGTGTGTGTGTGTGTGTGTGTGTGTGTGTTGGTTTATCTTCTGTGAATATTTCATGTTGTGTATTTAGTATTTAATTAAAGCTTTTATCCCAAACACTTTGACATTATTTTTTAATGTAAGGTGTGTGAATAAAAATAATTATACTAATACTAATTCTAATACTACTCCTACTCCTACTCCTACTACTAATAATAATATTGATAATATAATAATAATAATAATAATAATAATAATAATAATAATAATTAATAATGAATAATTAATTAGTAATCAGAATGGGAGGAGCTTCTGTCTGGTTTCACAGTTGGGGATCCCTTCTCTGAATCTTTCCCATTCAGTTCAATGGGGATGAAAATGAAAACAACACAGTTCATCTGATCAGAGAACAGCAAAACCAAAACAAGCTGCCAGGCTGCTGAACTCTGGTGACCGTTTAAATTATTTACAAATGAATATTATTATTATTATTTTTATTTTTATTATTATTATTATCATTCTGATTCTGCCTCTCTGGTGCGGTCCTGCAGGTTCCGGCCTGCAGGGGGCACTGTGGGTCTGTGGCTCTGGGTCTGTGTGTGTGTGTGTGTGTGTGTGTGTCGGTGCCTCTCCCCCAGCCGGGCCTCGCTGCTGCAGCTCTATACCGAAACGCCTCCCAGGCATCATTTTCTTGGTCAAAGTATAAAATGTTTTGTGCATAATGGAAGCAGGAGAATATTAACGGGGCAAATATCTGATTTCATGCAAAAGAAAATATCTGATATACAGAGAGGAATATTAAACATGTCTCCTGGTATTGTAGTTTAGGCGACTCGGCGCTAAACAAAAGAGGTTTTTACTATGGCAGGAAGAAAGGGAGCGTCAGGCAGGATGTTCAGGATGGAGAGGCAGAGAGAGAGAGAGCAATAAGTCCTGCTGCACCTGCACTACATTAAATAACAGCAGTTACTGCTCTATAGTCACTATATTAAATATTAGGAACTCCCTCTTCATGTTGAACTGCAACCTGAACCGCAACTCTCCACTGAAGTGGATTTAACAGCCAGCCAATCGGGGAGCAGAGTTTTCCATCTGTGTCCTAGAGGGTTTGGACAGTGTGATATCCAGAATACAAACAGAATATCAGTATAATATATAGTGTACATACAGTATATGTGTAAAATATCTAGTATACAATATATCAGTGTAATATCTAGTATACATGCAGTATATGTGTATAATATAGTATACATACAGTATATGTGTTTAATATATAGTGTACATATATGTGTATAATATCTAGTATACATACAATATATCAGTGTAATATCTAGTATACACACAGTTGAAGTGTATAATATCTAGTATAGGACCACAATGGAAATAAGTCTGCCACTTTTTGTGTATTCCTTGATGATTTTAAAATGCATGTATAAATCAATTGTCAAATAAACTAAACTATACATACAGCATATGTGTATAATATATATTATGATACAGTATATGTGTTTAATATATAATATGCATACAATATATGTGTATAATATATACTATGCATACAGTAGATGTGTATATTATCTAGTATACACACAGTATATGTGTATAATATATAATACACACACAGTATATGTGTATAATATAGTATAGTATACATACTGTATGTATAATATGTAGTATACATACAGTATATGTATAATATATAATATGCATACAGTATATGTGTATATTATCTAGGATACACACAGTATATGTGTATAATATATAATACACATGCAGTATATGTGTATAATATATAATACCTACACAGTACATGTGTATATTACACTAGGTTAAAGGTTTGTGTTTGACTCTGTGGGATTTGTCTTCTTTCTTTTGAGGAATACAGCTGAAAACTCCAGAACAGACAACCACAAATTAAGATATAGTGTGTGTGTGTGTGTGTGAGTGTGTGTGTGTGTGTGTGTGTGTGTGAGTGTGTGTGTGAGTGTGTGTGTGTGTGTGTGAGTGTGTGTGTGAGTGTGTGTGTAAGCGAGGAAACATGTACGTGTGTGTGCCAGAGGGATTGTGGTTGTTTTTAACAAGAGGAGGATTTAAGCCGACCTCGCCTTCCTGCACCGTTCAGCTTCTAACAAACTGAACCAGACTGGGTTCTGTTCTGGATTCTATTCTGTTAAAATACTGCAGTCCTGCTCTGTCTGTCTGTCTGTCTGTCTGTCTGTCTCTCTCTCTCTCTCTCTCTCTCTCTCTCTCCCCCTCCATATTCTTCTATCTTCATCCCCCTGCTCCTCTTCCTCCTGGCCACAGCAGAGCATTGTGGGTAAAGATGGTGGGCAGGTGGTGAAGATGCCGAGCCGGCTGTTCGATGACACTAATTATAGGAGGGAGGGAGAGAGAGAGAGAGAGAGAGAGAGAGAGAGAGAGAGAGAGAGAGAGAGAGAGAGAGAGAGAGAGAGAGAGAGAGAGAGAGAGAGAGAGAGAGATAGACAGACAGAGGAGGACTGCAGTATTTTAACAGAATAGAATCCAGAACAGGACCCTCCACCTATTCTCCATGTGTTCTCCACCTATTCTCCATGTGTTCTCCACCTATTCTCCATGTGTTCTCCACCTATTCTCCATGTGTTCTCCATGTGTTCTCCACCTATTCTCCATGTGTTCTCCACCTGTTCTCCATGTGTTCTCCACCTGTTCTCCATGTGTTCTCCACCTATTCTCCATGTGTTCTCCATGTGTTCTCCATGTGTTCTCCACCTATTCTCCATGTGTTCTCCATGTGTTCTCCACCTGTTCTCCATGTGTTCTCCACCTATTCTCCATGTGTTCTCCACCTATTCTCCATGTGTTCTCCATGTGTTCTCCATGTGTTCTCCACCTATTCTCCATGTGTTCTCCATGTGTTCTCCACCTGTTCTCCATGTGTTCTCCATGTGTTCTCCATGTGTTCTCCATGTGTTCTCCACCTGTTCTCCATGTGTTCTCCATGTGTTCTCCATGTGTTCTCCACCTATTCTCCATGTGTTCTCCATGTGTTCTCCACCTGTTCTCCATGTGTTCTCCATGTGTTCTCCATGTGTTCTCCACCTGTTCTCCATGTGTTCTCCATGTGTTCTCCATATATTCTCCACGTGTTCTCCACCTATTCTCCATGTATTCTCCATGTATTCTCCATGTGTTCTCCATGTGTTCTCCACCGGTTCTCCACGTGTTCTCTATTTTGCATATAGATATTTATATATTTTTTCCCTCATTTATACATGTATATTTATACATATATTCATGTTGCGTCCCGTAAGCAGCGGCTCACAGGTTCGATCCCTCCTCTCTCTCCTGTTGAGCCGTGGAGACTCGGTGTGTCGATGGCTGGAGGGTCGATCGCTCGCTGTGTGACCGTGATTACAGTCTGGTTTCTGTGTGTGTGTGTGTGTGTGTGTGTGTGTGTGTGTGTGTGTGTGTGTGTGTGTGTGTCAGCTGATTGGCTGAAAATGTGCTGGTTTCCATGGATTTTTGGAGGAAAATGTTTGGTTTGATTGTGAAGCTCAAAGATTTTTTGGACATTTCCTGAATTTCATCATCTGTCATTTATATCTGTGGAGGACAAGAAGATGATGAAGAAGAAGATGAAGAAGATGATGAAAATAATGATGAAGATGAATACGATGATGACAAAGATGATGATGATGACTGTGATGAAGATGAAGATGATGATGCTGAAGAAGAAGATGATGAAGATGATGATGAAGAAGAAGATGAATGAGATGATGAATCGGATGATAAAATAAAAATAATGATGAAGATGAATACGATGATGACAAAGATGATGAGGAATATGATGATGATGATGACTATGATGAAGATGAAGATGATGATGCTGAAGAAGAAGAAGATGATGATGATGATGATGAAGAAGAAGATGAAGAAGATGATGAATCGGATGATAAAATAAAAATAATGATGAAGATGAATACGATGATGACTCTGTTCGGCGGCGGCTTCTCTCCGGTTCCTCAGCTCAGGCTTCAGAGCCGAGAGATTTAAAACAAACAGGAAGCACAGAAATATATAACCTGCTCATCTGATTCCCAGCTGAGTCAGAAGTGGCTGAAGAGTTTAAAGGTCAAAGAGGAAGCAGAGGAAGACAACTTGATCTCATAAAAAGTCGTGAAATGAGCAGGAACTCTGAAACAGATTCACCCGCTGTGGACAGGAACTATGTGAAAATGAAATGTGGATTCTGACAAAAACATGAATTGGATATTTCCAGCTGCAGGCTGACTAACTGTTCAGTTTAGGGACTAAAGCAACTCGGTTAAAGGATGGAGCCGGTGTGTTTTTTAATGCATTTCTTACCGTCAACAAATCCTATGAAAATAACAAAATCAGCAATGAATTTGTTTTGTTTTGAATTGTATTATGAATCATCTTTGCGATGCACCGGGCCGGCCGACTTTTTCCTCAAGCAACTTAATAAGCCGGCTGTAAACACGTTCTCCATCTCAGGAAAGTAGTCCCGTAGCACAGAAAATAGTCCCCGGCGTAATGAAGAATTTGTTCCCATTTGAAATTGATTTGTTAATAACTACAACAGCCTGACTTTTCATGGTAACAGCGATTTTTAAAATGGAAACTATGTCTTTGTGAGCTGTATTTCAAGGTTTTTAGCTTATAATTGGAGCCAATTACCTCTGGGTTGACGGCTGAAGAGGGAAAGTGGGAAGACAGAAAGTAACAGGAGCAAACGCATCGCTGATTTTGTTTTTATCTCCGCCAAGGAGGTTTTGTTTTCAGTGCCGTTTGTTTGTTTGTCTGTCTGTTAGCAGGATTACGGAAAAACTACTGGCCCGATTTTCATGAAACTTGGTGGAAGGGTGTAGCATGGGCCAAGGAAGAACCCACTACATTTTGGAGCGGATCCAGATCGGACTCACGAACAAGCGATAACAGCACAAACCTTGGTGGAGGTCTGCGCTCTCAGAGTGCAATTCTACTTTTCATAGGATTTGCTGACGATAAGAAATGTATTTAAAAACACCAGCTGTATCCGTTAAGGTTTTGGAAAGGCTTTGGTCGGTTAAACAAGAAAAACTTGAACTAAAAATTTGAATTTAACTCACAGTAGAAATTTCCTTCATAAAGTTGGAACTCCGGTCTCCGACATTGAAGTCAAACTCCTCGTCCGTCACAAACACCCGGCCTGTCCCTGAGCTGCTGCACCGACACTCTCTCTTTTTATACTCGGCTGCAATTGAACAGAATAAACTTCCAGTATCACTGAAACTCACTGGAGCAGAGAGAAATTTTAAGCAGGTGATAAAGAAATGGCTAGCAAATAGTCTCTCAGAATAGGGACCTTGCACAAATTAACTTAGAGTTGTCCGTTTATGTTATTTCTGTTATGTGATTAAATGGATATTGTATTTGCACCTGTCAATCTTGCCCCCCCCCCCCCCCCCTCCCCCCTCCCTTAGAGGATCACAATGGAAATAAGCCTGTGGGCTTTATTGTGTAATTGAATCCCCGACAGTTTGTAAGTGTATGTGATAACTGTCTTCAGGTGAAGCAGTATTATGTGTATTTTAAGATTGTCAAATAAATCTATCTATCTATCTATCTATCTATCTATCTATCTATCTATCTATCTATCTATCTATCTATCTATCTATCTATCTATCTATGTCTCCTTCATGGAACCGCTTCCTGCTGGGAAAACTGAGTTTTAACACTTTACGTGCCACCAACACATCATTAGGTGTTAACAAGTCGTTTTCATTTCACATATTTCTGTGACATCAGGTTGGAGGCAGCAGCCGTTAAATTAAAGTCCCGGTTAACAAACAAAGTATTTCCACTGCAGGTGAAACTTCCTTAAAGCTGAGAGGGAGAACAAGTCGTTTCCTGTCAGAAAGCAGTTTGCCAAACAGTGAAGTGTTGTCTCTCTCTTCTCTCTCTTCTCTCTCTTCTCTCTCCAGCCTTCATCATCCGCTCCCCGCTCGCCGCCGCGCCTCGCTGTGAGGAGACTTATTCCTCTCGGCCCCCGCTGCCGGGGAAATTGGCCCGGAGGAGTAGAAGAAGAGAGGAGGAAGAATAGTTTCTGCCAGACAAAACCTTCCTCGCTCCTCACAGACACACCTGGGTTTAATCAGCCGGCTGTAAACCACAAGACCACAAACCTAGATCTGACCTCTTCTGATCCTGATGCATGCTGGGTATGGGGCAATATTTAAATCATAATGTTAATAAAGCAGTCGGCTTATACTGATACATAATATGAATATTGAATTATAGGCCTCTTCCATACTCGCATAGTCCTGGTTATGAACAGTTTAACATTTAATATCGGTAACACTTTACAATAAGAGTACATTAATTAAGGGTTAGTTAATGCATAATAAGCATTAACTAACCCTTAACCCAACCCTTAACAGTTAACTAATGTGTCTGGTAATCATTTACTAATGGTGTTCATGTTAACTAAGGTATTAATTTATACATTATTTAATGGTCATCTGTATAAAATATTAAATAATGTATAAATTAATATCTCAGTTAACATGAACACCGTTTGTAAATTATTACCAGACACATTAGTTAACTGTTAATTAAGGGTTAGTTAATGCTTATTAAGCATTAACTAACCCTTAATTAATGTTCCCTTATTGTAAAGTGTTACCAATATCTTTAAATTTGACCATTTTTATGCCAAAAAATTGTCTCCATGTTTCTGTTTCATCCAGAATTTTCTTCTCCTCTGGGAATTTGATCAAAATCTTCCCATAGACACCCACTGCAGTATTGATCAACTGTACAATGAATCTGTAATCAATCAAACTGCATCATATCATCATATCAGACTGGAGCAGATCAGTTGTTAATAATAAAGGAACAATATCAGATCAGATATTGATGGACGCTCCTGATGTCAGATCTGTGATCAGATGAAAGACACTTCACCTGGAACCATCTGGATCAGCCTGATGTGCTAAGCCCCGCCCACCTGGCGCTCCCTGCAGTGTAAACAGTGACTCCCTGTAACTGACTGGCAGGTAGAGACAGACTGCAGCCGGAAGAGAAATCAATTCAGACCAGAGGCAACGAGCACCTGATCCAGATCGACCGGGCCGTCGCGGTCCGCCGGCCGCAGCCAATCACAGCCGTCCAGGTAACAAAACCTACAAGTCACTGAGAGGGAAACAAAACAAGGAAGTGAGGCGTCCAGCGCTCCGCTCTGGTTGGTTGGCTGATTAATGGATTGGAACTGATTGGAGGAAACTCGCTCAAATGGATTGATCTGCAGTCCGAGCAGGAAGAAATCACTGGATCAAAGTTCCCTTTTAGTCCCTGGTCAGGACCTTTACACACACACACACACACACACACATGCACGCACGCACACGCACGCACGCACACACACACACACACGCACACACACACACACACACACACACTCTGTTCTGTCACTGTCAGCCAGTGGAGCAGCAGATCACAGATCCTCTAGGAAAAACAGAATCAGACTTTATTCTCCACTTTGTTCTTCTTTCAGTCTCTGATCACTCAACCAGTATGATCAATAGAGACAATCTGTTTCTCTCCTGATACCATTTAATACATGATCTGAGGTTCATGATTCAATACAACCAGGATACAATGTGATCAATAAAAGTCTGACTGTGCAGAATTCTGTTTATTTCTGAGACTCAAATCTTTCCAGCGATGCCATTGGCTGCTAGAATGTAAACAACAATTTAAAAATGTCGTTACAAAGTGACAATAATATAATTTGGATGGAGAGCTTGTGAAACTGTGATGGTCAAGAGTCTCATTAGTGATTACTACAGCAGAATAACATGGAGCTGATATCACCATTCATGTTCCTGACAGCAGAATAACATGGAGCTGATATCACCATTCATGTTCCTGACAGCAGAATAACATGGAGCTGATATCACCATTCATGTTCCTGACACAACATGTTTTGTATTGAGATTTATTGAATTTCTATATATCTTCTCATCCCAGCCGCTCTGAAAGGCCGCTGGCAGGAAGTCGTCATCGCACAAGAGACACATGAGCAACACACAGGGTCAAAGGTCAGCTACAGCCGCCATGTTTAAAAAAATGTGGAAACAAACGGAACGAGAGAGGAGAAAGACGGAGAACGCTGAGAAAGAGACAAAACATATTTACAGTTAAAAATTCTACTTTTTATTCTATTTATTTTTATCTAGTATAGTAGTTGTAGTGTAGTGTGTAGAGTATAGTAGTTGTATAGTATATAGTAGTTGTAGTTGTATAGTTTATACTAGTTGTAGTGTAGTTTGTGTGTATATAAATATATTTTGTAATTCCGTGTTCTGACTTTTTTCCTACCTCATTGTGTGTGTATTTCGTAATTTATGTGAATTGCTGCTGCAACACTGTAATTTCCCTTTGGGGATAAATTAAGTACTCTATCTATCTATCTATCTATCTATCTATCTATCTATCTATCTATCTATCTATCTACCTATCCATCTATCTATCTACCGGTCTATCTATCTATCTATCTATCTACCTATCCATCTATCTATCTACCGGTCTATCTATCTATCTATCTATCTATCTATCTGTCTATCTAAAATGTATAGAAACAGAGGAAAACAACAACAAAACAACAGGAAACAGAAAACCTCCAGGATGAGCAGAACAACATTGCGTTTTATGAAGTAAGTGGAGACATGTTGTTGTTGTTGTTGTTGTTTATGTTGGAAAATTGATCACTCTTTTCAGAGGAGAAACAAACGGAGGAGAGCTGAGAAGGAAAAGTCACTTTTTACATGAGCCCAGGTTAACTGCTGTTGCCATAGTTACACAGTTCTGGACCCATATGGAAAGCAAAGTGCAGCAGGTGGTTCTGGGTATCTGGTCAGGAGCGGTGCTGAATGTTTTTAAGTGTAAAAAATAAAACATATGGGTATGCGTCACAGTAATTTGTGAACTTTACCAACAAAACGTGACAAATACACACTACAGCAGATAAAAACCGTGTCCCTTAAGTGCAGAAGTACAAAAGTACAGAAGCCCAGAGAGACAAAGTTCTGAGTTTTTCTCATGGACTTCCAGGGCTTCAGATGTTTGTGTTTTGTCTGGTTATACATGTGAATCTCTTTATTTGAGATTTCTTCGGCTGTAATCGATTTTGTGCGTCGGTGTTATGAACGTGTGTGTTATGACGCGGTCTGAGGTTTGTGTTTGTCGGTTTGCTCCTGTACAACAGAAGCATGTGTGATGTCATTTCCTTTCTGTGTGGAAGATGAACGACTTTCAGAGCCTCTGTCTGAGAGATGGAGAGACAAGAAACAAACCAGAGTCATTCCTATGTTCCCAGGGTCCTAAGTTCCCAAGGTCCTATGTTATGAACTCCTATGTGGAACTTAGGACCTTGGGAACTTAGGACCCTGAGAACTTAGAACCTTGGGAACTTAGGACCTTGGGAACTTAGGACCTTGGGAACATAGGACCCTGGGAACATAGGACCTTGGGAACTTAGGACGCTGGGAACATAGGACGCTGGGAACATAGGACCCTGGGAACATAGGACCTTGGGAACATAGGACCCTGGGAACATAGGACCTTGGGAACATAGGACCCTGGGAACATAGGACCTTGGGAACATAGGACCCTGGGAACTTAGGACCTTGGGAACATAGGACCCTGGGTACATAGGACCCTGGGAACATAGGACCCTGGGAACTTAGGACCTTGGGAACAAAGGACCCTGGGAACATAGGACCTTGGGAACTTAGGACCCTGGGAACATAGGACCCTGGGAACATAGGCTGCTGGGAACATAGGACCCTGGGAACTTAGGACCTTGGGAACATAGGACCCTGGGAACTTAAGACCTTGGGAACATAGGACCTTGGGAAGATAGGACCTTGGGAACATAGGACCCTGGGAACATAGGACGCTGGGAACTTAGGACCTTGGGAACATAGGACCTTGGGAACATAGGACCTTGGGAACTTAGGACCCTGGGAACATAGGACCCTGGGAACTTAGAACCTTGGGAACTTAGGACCTTGGGAACTTAGGACCTTGGGAACATAGGACCCTGGGAACATAGGACCTTGGGAACATAGGACCCTGGGAACTTAGGACCTTGGGAACATAGGACCCTGGGAACATAGGACCTTGGGAACATAGGACCTTGGGAACATAGGACCTTGGGAACATAGGACCCTGGGAACATAGGACGCTGGGAACTTAGGACCTTGGGAACATAGGACCTTGGGAACATAGGACCTTGGGAACTTAGGACCCTGGGAACATAGGACCCTGGGAACTTAGAACCTTGGGAACTTAGGACCTTGGGAACTTAGGACCTTGGGAACATAGGACCCTGGGAACATAGGACCTTGGGAACATAGGACCCTGGGAACTTAGGACCTTGGGAACATAGGACCCTGGGAACATAGGACCTTGGGAACATAGGACCCTGGGAACTTAGGACCTTGGGAACATAGGACCCTGGGAACTTAGGACCTTGGGAACATAGGACCCTGGGAACTTAGGACCTTGGGTACATAGGACCCTGGGTACATAGGACCCTGGGAACATAGGACCCTGGGAACATAGATACGCTCCCAACAAACCAAATCCTCTCTATAGACTGAGGGAAACTTCAGTGTTTGACTGAAATCTAAGACTGGCATAATCAAAAAGGTTCTTTATATATTTGCCCCAGTATCCCAACTCCAACACTATGCAAATCAGACTTATTAAAGATATGTGACGCCTGCTTATAAATGCAGAGAAACTGGAAACGGGGCCAAGCTGCAGGGAGACATGAAACATCCTGTAGGCTGGAAACAAAAGCATCTCATCCGTCCATCCTGCACTCGTTCACCCAGAGTCTCTTCACTCCGTCCACATCTACTAACAACTACTGGAAAACACACTGATCACAACACAGACTGGTGGAAAACATGGGAGAGAGAGACCCAAATCTAAAATCTTGCATTAATAAAACAGTTCCTTATACTGTATACGTCTCACTTTGCCAATTTTCATTATACTACAGTATATATTCACAGTATTCCCATGATGTCACATGCATTTCCTACCAATACGGCACTTAACAATACACACAGCTCATTGGCTGTCATTTGATTGTAATCGCCTGTTAATTTATTACAATCACCTGTTATTTTCCAACCAAGATGGCCGTGTGATGATGTAACAGAATACTATGAATATAGTATATACATGAAAGGAATCTGAAGTCTTTATATTGGTTTAAAAAACACAAATACACACACACACACACACATACACACACACACACACACACACACAGATGCTACTAAATGTGCACATACAGCAGGCTGTGCTGCCCTCATTTTAATGTTAATAGTTGACTTTTTAAATCAATGCACTTTATAAACTGCATTTCTATTCTCTATTTTCTACTTTTTAATTCATTTATCTATTTAAATTGAATTTTAGCTAATGTTACATGTAACATAAAGTCTGATAGGTTTGGATTTGTGTTGCTGGAGTGACAAAGACAATTTTCCATCACATGTAACGTGGAGGACAATAAAGATTTATCTATGGGGGGGGGGGGGTGGTGGTGGGGTGGGGGGGGTTAGTGGGGTTTAGGCAATTCAGGTGATGTAATCTGCTTCACCATCCATCTCTGTCCACTTACCCCCCCCAACACACACACACACACACACACACACACACACACACACACACACACACACACACACAGTATACAGTCTCTCTCTCTCTCTCTGATCTCGACCACAGTCACCATCCATCTCTGTTCACTTAACCCCCCCCCCTCCTCCACCAAACCACAGTACACAGTCTATCTGTCTCTCTCTCTCTTCCACTCTCTCTTTCTCTCTCTCTCTCTCTCTCTCTCAGTTTTCCACCACAGTCTCCATCCATCTCTGCCCCGCTCCTCCAAACCACTACAGTACACACAGTCTCTCTGATGTACACACACACACACACACACACACACACACACACACAGAGTTCAGTATATACAGGACATCATACAGTGTGTGTCTGTGTGTGTGTGTGTGTGTGTGTGTGTGTGTGTGTGTGTGTGTGTGTGTGTGTTGTTTTTCCCTTATAGTTTTCCTTAACACTTAGCAGCAGATCAGGGTGAAACGTCTCATTAAAAACAATGAAAAAAAAAACTACTGGTTTCATCTCTGATTAGGTGAAGTGAGAGAGGTTCTGGAGGTTCTGGAGGTCTGGAGGTTCTGCAGAGTCTGGAGATTCTGGAGGTCTGGAGGGTCTGGAGGTCTGGAGCTCTGGAGGTTCCGGAGGTCTGGAGGTTCTGGAGGTTCTGGAGGTCTGGAGGTATGGAGGTTCTGAAGGTTCTGGTGGTTCTGGTGGTTCTGGAGGTTCCGGGGGTCTGGAGGTTCTGAAGGTTCTAGTGGTTCTGGAGGTCTGGAGGTTCTGGGAGCTGGACATCATGTCAAAACGTCAAAATGTTCCTGAAGGCGTCCTCTGTCTCCATGGAAACACGACGGTTTGAATCCTTTGTCGCCTCCCTCTGTCTCTCCCCCCAGTCTGTCCTGTCTCGCTGCCCCAACGCCCCAATATATAAAATAATAAATAAATGCATCCCCCTCTTTCTCTCCCAATCTCTCCCGTCTCTCTCTCTACTTTTTAAAATAATCAAAAAAAAAAAAATGTTCCTGGAAACAGCTGAAATATTCAGAGGGAATATATGCAGGGAGCCAGAGAGCCGGGCCGACATGTTCCTGTCTGCTCACACACACACACACACACACACACACACACACACACACACACACACACACGACCTCAACACGCAAATTACATAGCATGTAACTCTGCCAACATGCGAGCTGGAGGAGCATCTTATCTAAACCACAGAGTGATGCTGCTGAAATAAATAAATGAGGCAATAAATATATAAATATATATATAAATGGAAATATAAATATATAAATGAGTCAATATAGTTCAATAAATAAATAAATAGGTTTTTGTTTAAAAATGATGTTTTTCAAAGGACTACTTTTATTTATTTCAGGGGACTTTTATTTCATAATGCCACAT